>NC_084555.2:34337500-34515000 GCF_033978685.3 Nerophis lumbriciformis
GTCCGGCTGCTGCAAATATTATTATAAATCTATTTGATAAAGTTAAATACAAATAAGGCAACAAGCGAAGTATCCCACACTTCTCTTTTGTAAAGTACAAACCCCGTTTCCATATGAGTTGGGAAATTGTGTTAGATGTAAATATAAAAGGAATACAATGATTTGTAAATCATTGTCAACCCATATTCAGTTCAATATGCTACAAAGACAACATATTTGATGTTCAAACTGATAAACATTTTTATTTTGCAAATAATCATTAACTTTAGAATTTGATGCCAGCAACACGTGCCAAAGAAGTTGGGAAAGGTGGCAATAAATACTGATAAAGTTGAAGAATGCTCATCAAACACTTATTTTGGAACATCCCACAGGTGTGCAGGCTAATTGGGAACAGGTGGGTGCCATGATTGGGTATAAAACAGCTTCCCAAAAAATGCTCAGTCTTTCACAAGAAAGGATGGGGCGAGGTACACCCCTTTGTCCACAACTGCGTGAGCAAATAGTCAAACAGTTTAAGAACAACGTTTTTCAAAGTGTAATTGCAAGAAATTTAGGGATTTCAACATCTACAATCCATAATATTATCAAAAGGTTCAGAGAATCTGTAGAAATCACTCCACGTAAGCGGCATAGCCGGAAACCAACATTGAATGACCGTGACCTTCGATCCCTCAGACGGCACTGTATCAAAAACCGACATCAATCTCTAAAGGATATCACCACATGGGCTCAGGAACACTTCAGAAAACCACTGTCACTAAATACAGTTGGTCGCTACATCTGTAAGTGCAAGTTAAAGCTCTACTATGCAAAGCGAAAGCCATTTATCAACAACATCCAGAAACGCCACCGGCTTCTCTGGGCCCGAGATCATCGAAGATGGACTAATGCAAAGTGGAAAAGTGTTCTGTGGTCTGACGAGTCCACATTTCAAATTGTTTTTGGAAATATTCGACATCGTGTCATCCGGACCAAAGGGGAAGCGAACCATCCAGACTGTTATCGACGCAAAGTTCAAAAGCCAGCATCTGTGATGGTATGGGGGTGCATTAGTGCCCAAGGCATGGGTAACTTACACATCTGTGAAGGCACCATTAATGCTGAAAGGTACATACAGGTTTTGGAACAACATATGCTGCACTCTAAGCCCCGTCTTTTTCATGGACGCCCTTGCTTATTTCAGCAAGACAATGCCAAGCCACATTCAGCACGTGTTACAACAGCGTGGCTTCGTAAAAAAAGAGTGCGGGTACTTTCCTGGCTCGCCTGTAGTCCAGACCTGTCTCCCATCGAAAATTTGTGGCGCATTATGAAGCCTAAAATACGACAGCAGAGACCCCGGACTGTTGAACGACTGAAGCTCTACATAAAACAAGAATGGGAAACAATTCCACTTTCAAAGCTTCAACAATTAGTTTCCTCAGTTCCCAATCGTTTATTGAGTGTTGTTAAAAGAAAAGGTGATGTAACACAGTGGTGAACATGCCCTTTCCCAACTACTTTGGCAAAAAAGTCAAATGTAATCTCCAATCTTCTTTAAAAAACATTTAGCTCAGCTCAATTCTTCAGCTAACAAAAACACAAAAGAACGAGATGTGAAATAAAGTGTCCTGGTTAAGAAGACATGTTTGAAGGTCAGCAGCAACATGAAAATAATTGACCTTTAACATTTTTCTAGGTAAACATTATAATAGGACATACACACAAAGATTTTAGCCAGGAACACCAACCTGCCAACTGCTTCATGTGTGGCTTTTTAAAAGTGTTTAATTATACTTACTCATTACTTTACCAAAAAAGAAATGTACTTACTAACAGAATTACTCTTTAATAAATGTAACTAATTACTAGGTAAAGTAATTAATGCGTTACTTAAAAAAAAAGTTTAATATCTGAAATAATGCAGTTAAGATAAGTTTGTGTATGTGTCAGTGCGTGTGCCTTTTAAAAGGTGATGCCTGTTGCCGTGTAACGTGTGACATCGGCGACACTCACAGTCACAGGCATAGCTTGAGCTATTTTTGTTAGCTTAGCAGGCTAGTAGCAGCAGTTTGCAGCTTTGACGGCAGCTCTTTTGAATATTTCACTGGTTGTTACCTCTGCTTAATAGATTCAATGTGCTTCCATGGCTGTATGTTCTTGTCAACAAACGGCGTATTGTTGAGATGGCAAGTTTGTCAAGTCAAATGTAGTTACTTGCGCCATGCGCTGTTTGTGTCAAGTTTTAAGGTGGTGAAAGAAACATTGTCCTTTACATGACCTGTTCCTCCAATTAAGAGCTTGTTTTCTTCCGTGTTTAAAGACAAATTGGAGCTCTCACACACCGCTATAGCTAAAACCCCGCTTCCATATGTGCATGGCGCAGGAGGGACACAAACACACACAGCTGTCAGCGCGCACAGAGTGATCACTGACACTTCCACGGCAATCACTTGTCCATTTGGTTATGGTTATGGTTTAAGTTTATTTCAAACATATTATACAGATGGGCGAAAGGTTTACTCTAGTTTGATCAAATTTGGATGGATTTATTTTAGGAACAAAACGCTAATTAAAGGGTAAAATCTGTATTCGCGCAACCTATTTTTAGTCACAAATGCAACGAACAATGCTCGCACAATGCTGCTCATGGTAATCTAGACTATCACCTGAAACCAGGAAGAGCCTCTCGGTCACATGATTGCAACTCAGCAATAGGTAAGAAAAGTTGGTTTTGCATAATATCCATCCATCCATCTTCTATCGCTTGTCCCTTTCGGGGTCGCGGGGGGTCGCTGGAGCCTATCTCAGCTGCATTCGGGCGGAAGGCGGGTACACTCTGGAAATGTCGCCACAGATAGACAGACAACATTCACACTCACATTCACACACTAGGGTCATTTTAGCGTTGCCAATCAACCTATCCCCAGGTGCATGTTTTTGGAGGTGGGAGGAAGCCGGGGTACCCGGAGGGAACCCACGCAGTCACGGGGAGAACATGCAAACTCCACACAGAATTGCGAAACAAAACAACAGATAATATCTCTCCTAATAGGTGTCATTTTGGGGCCCTTAAACACACACCATAATAATGCCTGTATGTTGAAGCACAGTATGTCTGACTACAGTAGTCGTAATGCTCTGACAATCCATCAAGTAGACGGGCTTCATAGCTCCTCAAACGTCATACTAAAACATTTTGACAGATTTTTTATCACTATGTTATATATTATCAATGAAACATCAAAGTTTTGGTGGGGCTTGTTGTAACGATATTTTTTCTCTGCGATTGTAAAAAACTGTAATTATTTTACCTGTGAACAATATGAAAGTAGTGTAAAATCAGAAGATCGTCTGTCAATAATACATTTCAATAGTCGAAGCATGTACACTAACTTTGAGGCTATCAAGGATTACTTGAAAGAATTTAGTCATCCATTTACCATTATTGCAATTACTGAAATCTGGTTCAACAATGATAAAGGTATTGATTTTAGTCTGAATGACTATGAATTAAGATACATAAGCAGAATAAATAAAATAGGAGGAGGGGTCGCATTGTACATTCATAAATCTGTTACCAGGTACATTTAAAGTTTTAACAAACATGACCATAGCAGTCGATGGATTATTTGAATGGTTAACAGTGGAAATCCTAAATGACAAAAAGACAAATATCTTCATGAGCTGTGTATACTGGGCACCTGGTTCAAGCATAGAAACTTTCAATGAGTGGATGAGTAAACTATTTTCCTCTGTGAACCATAAAACCATATTTATCTGTGGTGATTTTAAGATTGATTTGTTAAAGTCAACCAAGCAAAAACATGTTGATGACTTCATTGACACAATGTACAGCTTGTCTCTATATCCAACCATAACCAAGCAGAATAACAACACATAGTGCCACAATCATCGTCAACATTTTTACTAACATTATGGGAAATTAAGTCACCAGTGGCCTATTTATATGTGATATCACTGACCATTTACCTGTTTTTACTTTATATAACTGTCATCTCAAGAAAACCAAAGACACTATGGCAAAAATCTCTAAACGAATAACAACTGAGGAAACAATCTGTGCCCTAAACAATAGTTTAGCAGTTCAGGATTGGACTTCCGTATACAGAGAACCAAATGTGGACAGTGCTTATTGTAATTTTTTAGACATCTTTACTTCCCTGCATAATAAACATTGCCCCGTGAAAGAATATTTTGTAAAAGGAAAAAATAAAAATAGCCCTTGGATCACAAAAGGGATCATTAATGCCTGTAAAAAAAAAAACAATCTCTACAAACTTTTCATCAAAATAAAAACAAAAGAAGTCGAACAACGATACAAGAAGTACAAAAATAAATTAACTGATACTATAAGAAATAGCAAACGGCTATATTATCAAAAAAAACTATATGAAAACAAAAACAATATAAAAAGAACTTGGGATGTTTTGAATAGTCTAATCAAACAAGGATATTCAAAGTTGACATATCCTGATTACTTTATTGATGAAAACGGTGAAGATTATAACATGAGTAATGTAGTGAATAAGTTCAATTGTTTTTTTGTAAATGTTGGTCCTAAATTGGCTGTTGATATCCCAGACAATGGAGTTACAAAATCAACTATTGAACAGAATTCTTCGTCATTCTTCCTCTCAGCTACAAATGAGCAGGAAGTGACAAACATTGTGCGGAAGTGTAAAAGTAAGTGCTCCACTGACTGCCATGATATCAACATGATATTGGTTCAAAAAGTTATACTCAATATTGTAAAACCTTTAACTTATATATTTAACCTATCATTCCAGACTGGCTGGTTTCCAAGTCAAATGAAAATCGCTAAGGTAACTCCGCTCTTCAAAAGTGACAGCAAACACGCTTTCACTAATTACAGACCAATCTCTCTTTTGCCTCAGTTCTCAAAAATCTTAGAGAAACTATTTAACTCTCGACTTGAATCTTTTCTTGAGAAGCATCATATAATCAATGACGGTCAGTATGGCTTTAGGTTCAAACGAACAACCTCAATGGCGATAACTGAAACCATTGAAGAAATGACTAATGCACTGGAGCATAAAAGATATGCAGTTGGTATTTTTGTTGATCTAAAGAAAGCCTTTGATACCATTAATCATTCACTTCTACCAGATCAAATGGGAAGATATGGAATTAGGGGGCTGGATGGTGACTGGCTAAAAAGTTATTTAACAGGGAGGGTACAGTTTGTTAAAATGGGTCAATTTATATCTAATACTCTTGGCATTGCTTGTGGTGTCCCCCAAGGGTCCGTGTTGGGGCCAAAACTGTTTAATGTATGTATTAATTATATGTTTAATACATCCAAAGTACTGAAATGTATAATATTTGCAGACGACACAAATATATTCTACAATAGTGATGACATAATGAGCTCATAAATACAGTAAACACAGAACTAAACATAGTAAAAAAATGGATGAACACAAATAAATTATCTTTGAATATAAATAAAACTAAGATAGTGATGTTTGGAAATCGCAACATAACGTCTGAACAGAAAATAAGTATTAATGGTACCCAAATTGAAATCGTAAATGAGAATACATTTTTGGGAGTAATAATTGATAGTAAACTATCATGGAAACCTCATGTCAGACACATTAAAACAAAAATCTCCAAAAGCCTCTCAATTATAAACAAAGCAAAACTTTACCTCAATGAAAATGCACTCCGTACTCTATACTGCATCTTGGTACTCCCGTACCTTACATACTGTGTTGAAGTATCAGGGGATACTTACCACAACACAATTCATCCTCTGATCATATTACAGAAAAGAGCAGTGTGGATCATTCACAACGCTGGTTATTTAGAACATACTCATAATCTGTTTATGCAATCAAAGTTGCTCAAATTTGATGACCTTGTTAAATATAATACATTAATAATCTTATATAAAGCATTTAACAAATTATTGCCGCCTAATCTACAACGTTTTTTTATGAGACGAGTGCAGGCTCATAACTTTAGAGGCTTTGGATATTTCTTATTGCTGAGGGCTCAAACCACTCGTAAACGTTTTTGTGTGTCTGTATGCTTAGTAAATCTATGGAAGAAACTGGACTTACAACACAAGCAATGCCAAACTATTAATCGATTGAAACTATTATACAAACATGGGGTCTGGTTCAAATATAGAGATGAGGGTCTTTAATTTGACCTGCTGCTGTATTCTGTCTCAAAGTGTGAACATGTGCTCAATGTTTCCTTACCATTATTGCTATGTTGTCTAATACCATTGTTGGTATATTCATTATTCCTACATTGCTGTTACAGTCTAATAATTATTGTTACCTGTGGTAATGCCACTATGATACAACATTTGTATTATAATCCTTGAACAAAGTAAGAGTGAAACTCATGTGAATAATCACTGAATGGAGAACTGGGGGTGGGATTAAATAATGTATCTTCTTCCCACTCCCTTTCAGGCAAAACTGGTTGTCAACTTTGTACTTATTTATGTCATTACCTGAAATAAATAAATAAATAAATAAATAAATGAAAAAAATGAATAAAATGAAAGTTTTGGTGGTGCTTGTTGTAACGATATGTTAAGTGAAATCAAAGCGAAAATACCACATGCATAAGCTTCTCTCACCATGAAACAAGCAAAGTCGAGTGGAGCCGAGCCAACACCACGCTCGAGTTAGCAGTGATTACTCTGTCAATATCTGTATAATCTGTTTATTTACTTTTCTTATTCTCCATGTTTTCAAATTAGTAGTTTTCTTTAAAAAAATGTGTGTGTTATTGTAGTATGTATGCTGCAATGTTCAGCATCAAGAAAACCTTGCTAAATACCTTCTACTAGTTGTATTTTTTCAAGCCTATTAATTATTTGATTGGTTATTAGTGTTACGGCTCAGACTCTTGCCAACGCCGTTCATCCATCTGTGCGCGCCAGTGAGTGCACCTCGGGACACGCCCACGGCCGCGCTCAGCCAGGGACGCGCCGCGCGCGTCTCCGCCCAGCAGAAGCCGCCAGCTGCAATCATTTACCGGAAATCGGCACACCTGCCTGTGATGATCAAGCGGTCTTCTTAAGCCTGGACAACCTGTCGTCGCTCGCCGGAGTATAGTCTTCTTACCCTTGTAAGCATCCCGTGTCTGGCTTCCATCCCGCGAACTCGCGCCTCCCCTGTGACTTCCGTGTTTCCGTTGTGTTCTGATGTTCCTGTTGTCTTCCTGCAGCGCTTCCCGTGTTTTTCCGTGATCCCCTGTTGTTTCCCCTACCTCCCGGACTGCCCTTTTGGATTCTCGACCTCCCGCTTGGAAACGGATCTTGCCTCTTCTCTCCTGCCCTGGATCATCTGCCTGCCCAATGGACTGTCTTCCTGCCTTGTTCCTCCTCTCGCCCAACACAACACTTGGTAACACACACTACAGCTAATCACACACATAGCCACACATCACATACACTTTTGGATCTAGTTCACACTCCATTTTCCTTAGTTTATGTTTGTATTGTTTGATTATTATATATATATATATATATATATATATATATATATATATATATATGGTTAATATATATAATAAATCATTGTACATACTGCCATCTAGTGTCTGTCGCCGTCACCTCCCCTTAGTCCAACCACTACAGTATACTCCGGCCAATTGATTAGGGACCTGACGGCACAGTTCCTTAGCCCCTCCCCCAGTGACTTCAACCCCGCCCCCAGTAAAAGAAAAGAAAAGAAGAAAAAAAGACATTTCTCGTTTTTTGTTTGGTTTTTTTTTTTCCTTTTTGCCCCTCTCAGGATGTCTTTTTCTTTTCAATCCACCCTGGACAATTTTTCTAGCCCACCTCAGCAAAATCTTGCACTGTTTAGCAGTGCTGTAGGGATGGAAGAATTTACCCGCCGCCTGGCCACCCACCTCCCACCCTTTGTGACTGTCCCTCAGTCAGCTGGAAGCGTCTGGCATCCGCGTTCGGAGGGGGGGGATAGTACTAGTCTCTTCCATTTTAGCACTGGTGGCTGTGCTGGTGTGGTGGCGCAGCTGCACCCAGACAGGCTACCCCCTGCCAGACAAATTCCACCTCTCTTCTGTTTTTCCCAGCCGCAGCCACCAGTCCCCCGGCTAGCCTCCGAGATAGCACCAGTCCCCCGGCTAGCCTCCGAGCTAGCACCAGTCCCCCGGTTAGCCTCCGAGCTAGCACCAGACCCCCGGCTAGCCTCCGAGCTAGCACCAGACTCTCGGCTAGCGTCCGAGCTAGCACCAGTCCCTCGGCTAGCGTCCGAGCTAGCACCAGTCCCTTGGCTAGCGTCCGAGCTAGCACCAGTCCCTCGGCTAGCGTCCGAGCTAGCACCAGTCCCTCGGCTAGCGTCCGAGCTAGCACCAGTCCCTCGGCTAGCGTCCGAGCTAGCACCAGTCCCTCGGCTAGCGTCCGAGCTAGCACCAGTCCCTCGGCTAGCGTCCGAGCTAGCACCAGTCCCCAGGCTTGCGTCCGAGCTAGCACCAGAGCTAGCAGAAGTCCCCAGGCTAGCGTCCGAGCTAGCAGAAGTCCCCAGGCTAGCGTCCGAGCTAGCAGAAGTCCCCAGGCTAGCGTCCGAGCTAGCAGAAGTCCCCAGGCTAGCGTCCGAGCTAGCAGAAGTCCCCAGGCTAGCGTCCGAGCTAGCAGAAGTCCCCAGGCTAGCGTCCGAGCTAGCAGAAGTCCCCAGGCTAGCGTCCGAGCTAGCGCCAGCTCCCAGGCTGGCCCCCGCGTCTCCACCAGCTCCCAGGCTGGCCCCGACCTCAGCACCTCGGCCAGCAGCGCCGGCTTCAGCACCTCGGCCAGCTCCTCAGCTGCCCTCCTCGTCTCTGGCTTTGACGTCTGCTGCTTCCACGCCTCCGACGTCTCCTTCTCGTTTCCGGCGAGACGCACCATGGTACCACTCGCGTCCGCCTTCCCTACGGCCAAGATGGTGGTCATTTCTTGGTCACCTGCCTCGCCATCTTCAGCGGCGTTCTACTCGCCGCCGCCACCAGACTCGTCCCCGGTGGATTCGGGGACACTTGGGCCGGCGACCCACCACCAGTTCGCCCCTCCGCCCTCCCATGATGTTTGTTCCTGTGCTTTTTGTGGTTCGACCTGTAGGACATCTGGGAGCTGTCCATAAGGAGGGGGGTACTGTTACGGCTCAGACTCTTGCCAACGCCGTTCATCCATCTGTGCGCGCCAGTGAGTGCACCTCGGGACACGCCCACGGCCGCGCTCAGCCAGGGACGCGCCGCGCGCGTCTCCGCCCAGCAGAAGCCGCCAGCTGCAATCATTTACCCGAAATCGGCACACCTGCCTGTGATGATCAAGCGGTCTTCTTAAGCCTGGACAACCTGTCGTCGCTCGCCGGAGTATAGTCTTCTTACCCTTGTAAGCATCCCGTGTCTGGCTTCCATCCCGCGAACTCGCGCCTCCCCTGTGACTTCCGTGTTTCCGTTGTGTTCTGATGTTCCTGTTGTCTTCCTGCAGCGCTTCCCGTGTTTTTCCGTGATCCCCTGTTGTTTCCCCTACCTCCCGGACTGCCCTTTTGGATTCTCGACCTCCCGCTTGGAAACGGATCTTGCCTCTTCTCTCCTGCCCTGGATCATCTGCCTGCCCAATGGACTGTCTTCCTGCCTTGTTCCTCCTCTCGCCCAACACAACACTTGGTAACACACACTACAGCTAATCACACACATAGCCACACATCACATACACTTTTGGATCTAGTTCACACTCCATTTTCCTTAGTTTATGTTTGTATTGTTTGATTATTATATATATATATATATATATATATATATATATATGGTTAATATATATAATAAATCATTGTACATACTGCCATCTAGTGTCTGTCGCCGTCACCTCCCCTTAGTCCAACCACTACAATTAGGCTTTCTGTCCGATGTAAAAGTTGGATTTAATGTGCTTCCATGGCTGTATGTTATGTATGTTAAGATACAGTGTGTCTTTGCTATGGGATATGCAGCCTACCTGTACAAGACATTTTTTCATCTAGTGTGGTATACAATGGTCCCTCAATTTAAGAGTGCAACAACTTAAGAGTTCTTTTTAGATAAGAGCTCTCTCTGACTTTAAGTTGAAGGCAATTATCTGAGTTACAAGCCTCCCCGCCATTAATTGCCGTAACAAATGTCACAGTGGACCCCGTAAGAAACGACCAACATTTCTGGTGTTTTACTCACTAGAATTTGCTTATAGCTAGAGATCAAAATAACTTGTTTTGTTCAATCATGGGAGTGCAAAGGACAATGCTGCTAAGAAGAAGTGGATTTTATTCATTGAATGAAAAACAAATTGTAAAAAAAATGATTGCGTGTGCAGCCGACTTGGCGAAGCAATTCGAGTGTATCACTGCTCGTCTGCACCATACTGAAGGAGAATGAGTCGAGCCCCAGCCAAGAATGTTAAAATAATATCCATACGATGGACATTTATTGATGAAAACATGGGAAAGCTGCTGATGGTGTGTTTGACAGAAAAGCAACTGGAAGAGGTACTGTATAAGGCCGCTCTCCTAGGTAAATGCAGTACATAATTATTTACATTACTTCATAAATCTACTGTAGTGTTTTGTACCTATTGCATTGTTTTTATACAATATTTTTTATCTACATTTTTTACAGGCATGTTACGTGTTCAAATGTTAAAACTGATTTTTTTGGTGGCTAAATTCCAATTTCAAATAATTTCAATGGGCGTTATTGATTTGAAGTGTTTTGAGTTAAGTTCTCTGTCACAGAACCAATTAAAAAAATAAAAAATAGTCTACCACGTCGCTGAATTTTTGGACCGTCCTCCACGGTCTACCTTCCCTCATTTGCAGAGCGGCTTCTGTCACTCAAAGAGGAGCGGGTTCGTAAGTTGAGGTACTTAATGCCAAATTAGTCAACTCCACCAAATCTTTAGGTGTATGGATCCTCTCTGTCACATTCAGCTATATTTTGATGATACAGTATCTTGTATATTTGCCACTAAACATTTGATAATACCAGGACATATGCACAGCTGCTGGTAACTTTGATGGCCACATTGAAATGTTTGCCCTTCTATTGCCTTTGGAGTACCGGTAGGTCATGTGATTGCAACTCAGGAGTATGTTGTTGTTTTTTAATAAATACCAACACATGGAATGTTGCTGTACTTTTAGTGTAATAACTGAAATATGTTTGCTTTATGGAAATGCATATATTATTTTCATTGTGAAGGTTTCACAAGCCCAGATATTTTATCTTATGTCATCATCAGGTCACATTATATTATATTATATTAATTGCACTACAATTCAGGGTAATGCCATTGATATGTAGATAAGACTATTTTTAGAGTAAACATTATTATGGAGATCAGACTAAATGTTGCTCCCTTAACTTTGGTCATATCTTCCTTTTTAACATCTAGTAAAACTGTACAGGCTTGTTGGGGACGTCTAATTCTCTGTAGATCATTTCCAAAGCAATTAGACATGCCTTTACTACTATAAAATATAATGATAAGAGCTCTGGAGATAAGATGCTATTTGTACTCCATATCAATTTGGGGTAGCTGCCTAAGAGCCTTGTTATCAGGAATATATGTTTAAATCCTGGTAAATTAAAATGTAAAAAAAAAAGGGGAGACATATCTACCATGATGTCTATCATGACATATACATGAGGTTCTTAGATTTAATCCTCATTAATGGACAAGACTTCATTAATTTCTCACATTTGTACAGCGATGTTTGATATTGACATAGACGTTGCATCGAACAAGGCAAATATATATATATATAAATAGTTTGAGCTGCCAAGAAACTAGAAGATAATGTAAAGCATATTGATCGTTGCTGGGGCAGCAGCACCACTCCAGAGATCACTTTATGTAGCATCTCAGAGCAAGAAAGGCGCCCGATGCTTTGAAACCCAAAGTGACTTGAACTGAACGACCCACAACATGCATTTGTCAGCAGGAACCAGAGGGCCTCGTTTTGCATGCGTTTCTAGCATCACCGGACAAACGCAGAAGACAAGAAAGGAGCCTCGAAAAAAAAAGAAAAAGCAAATTCCTGCACTGACCTGCGACCCGAAATGGGGAAAGATTCTGCCTCGCATGCGTACCGTGGGGGTTCAAACAGAGTTTATAACTGCATGATCTCTTCTCTTCCTCATGGTCCCTGTACCCAGCGGTGGATGCGAGAGGCCACAGTGATGGCGGAAGACACACAGCAGACATCACTCATTCACTCGCCTCCTAGGTGCCTTTGTCAGGTGATTGCTGGCGGAAAAAGGAAAACAGATCAATACATCTCCCATGGGCCTGACAGGTAATCTTTACCTGGGATGAAATATGAGCCATACCAGCCTGCTGAATTCCTTAACTGTAACAGGGCAATTGACAGGCTTCATGGAAGCTATTTCCCCACTTCCTGGCTGATGGAAATTCATTTTAGGGCTGAGAGGTTGTTATTTTGACTGCTAATTAACATGGTGGTGGGTGAGGTGTTTCCATACTACAAATTGAACTTTATCTGAAGCGATATGTCTTCCTGCCCTGTCTAAACACTGACTCATCAGACAACAGCGAGGAGCTCTCCTTAAAAAAACTACACTGTCGATACTTGTCAACTTAAAGGCCTACTGAAACCCACTACTACCGACCACGCAGTCTGATAGTTTATATATCAATGATGAAATCTTAACATTGCAACACATGCCAATACGGCCGGGTTAGCTTACTAAAGTGCAATTTTAAATTTCGCGCGAAATATCCTGCTGAAAACGTTTCGGTATGATGACGTCTGCGCGTGACGTCACGGATTGTAGAGGACATTTTGGGACAGCATGGTGGCCAGCTATTAAGTCGTCTGTTTTCATCGCAAAATTCCACAGTATTCTGGACATCTGTGTTGGTGAATCTTTTGCAATTTGTTCAATGAACAATGGAGACAGCAAAGAAGAAAGCTGTAGGTGGGAAGCGATGTATTGCGGCCGGCTGCAGCAACACAAACACAGCCGATGTTTCATTGTTTACATTCCCGGAAGATGACAGTCAAGCTTTACCATTGGCCTGTGGAGAACTGGGACAACAGAGACTCTTACCAGGAGGACTTTGAGTTGGATGCGCAGACGCGGTACCGTGAGTACGCATGCAGCTGCGGCTTCCAAACATTTGATCGCTTGCCCGTACGTGCGTGCCGCTATGTGCATGTCACGTACGTAACTTTGGGGACTTTGGGGAAATATATGTGCTGTATGAACTTTGGGGAGGTGAACGGTACTTTGGGCTGTGGATTGAGTGTGTTGTGCAGGTGTTTGAGTTGTATTGGCGGGTTATATGGACGGGAGGGGGGAGGTGTTTGTTATGCGGGATTCATCTGTGGCATATTAAATATAAGCCTGGTTGTTTTGTGGCTAATAGAGTATATATATGTCTTGTGTTTATTTACTGTTTTAGTCATTCCCAGCTGAATTTCAGGTCCCACTCGCCTCTCACAGCATCTTCCCTATCTGAATCGCTCCCACTGCCCTCTAGTCCTTCACTCTCACTTTCCTCATCCACGAATATTTCATCCTTGCTCAAATTAATGGGGAAATCGTCGCTTTCTCGGTTCGAATAGCTCTCGCTGCTGGTGGCCATGATTGTAAACAATGTGCAGATGTGAGGAGCTCCACAACCTGTGACGTCACGCTACTCGTCTGCTACTTCCGGTACAGGCAAGGCTTTTTTTATCAGCGACCAAAAGTTGCGAACTTTATCGTCGATGTTCTCTACTAAATCCTTTCAGCAAAAATATGGCAATATCGCGAAATGATCAAGTATGACATAGAATGGACCTGCTATCCCCGTTTAAATAAGAAAATCGCATTTCAGTAGGCCTTTAACTCCAAGCAGCAATTAATGTATTCATCTTAAGCAGCCATTAATGTATTCCTCATAAGCTCATTTTTTATTGCAAAGCTCAGAATGTACAGTCGATATTAATATGACAGTGACTCCCACTCATGCTGCATGGTCTTATGTACGCTTTGCAAGTGGCTGACTAGCGTGCCGCGTACACACAACTGAAATTCCCTGAAATGCTAACATCTGAGACTAAAATATATTAAGACTTGGTTCATCTCATATTGAATCCAAAGACACCAGACCTTAACTTATCATGAAATCAGGAAACAAACGCTGGTTTCATTTTCAGAACTATTAAAAAATGTTAACCACAAGGCAGACGTGTCAAACTCATTTTCATTGAGGGCCACATCCCAGTCATGGTTGCCCTAGGGCTGCTTGTAACAGTGAATAATATATATATATATATATATATATATATATATATATATATATATATATATATATATATATATATATATATATATATATATATATATATATATAAATCCATCCATTTTCTACCGCTTATTCCCTTCAGGGTCGCGGGGGGCGCTGGAGCCTATTTCAGCTACAATCGGGCAGAAGGCGGGGTACACCCTGGACAAGTCGCCACCTCATCGCAGATATATATATATACATATATATATATATCCATCCATTTTCTACCGCTTATCCCGTTCGGGGTCGTGGGGGGTGCTGGAGCCTATCTCAGCTGCATCAGGGGGTACACATATATATAAATACATGAATATAATTGCCTATGCAATTGATTATTGTTTCTATTCTTATGTATTTGTAAAAAAAAAACATTTTATTTTACTGTAAAAATGGCAGCTCAGTCACCAGAATATTACGGTAAAATGTATGGTGTTTTCTTTTTTCTTTTTTACAGTATATTATTGTAAATGGAAAGGAAAAACAGTAACGCCGTTTTTTAATTGTTTCTACGGTTGTTCTATTTATAATTGTGGAAGTCGCTTCCTAGCAGCTCCACTGTAGACACGGCACAAGAGCCAAGCATGCAGGTTTAACAAGGTTTTAATGTACATATATTTATCACAAAGTCTTTCTCGAGCAGAACGTGACCTTTCCGTCACGTCCGTATCATCTCTCTCGTCAGCACATGCCCCGCCCATACCCGATGGTGCTCCGCCCTCAACACCATTGACAGCGGCGGTGACCTTTGCTCCTGCGGGTGCGCTGATCACACTCTCCCTCCACAATAATGTATTACTGTTAGAGATGTCCGATAATATTGGCCTGCCGATATTATGCCGATATTATCGGCCGATAAATGCGTTAAAATGTAATATCAGAAATGATCGGTATCGTTTTTTTAATTATCGGTATGTTTTTATTTTATTTTTTTATTATTTTTTTTTTTTTTATTAAATCAACATAAAAAACACAAGATACACTTACAATTAGTGCACCAACCCAAAAAACCTTCCTCCCCCATTTACACTCATTCACACAAAAGGGTTGTTTCTTTCTGTTATTAATATTCTGGTTCCTACATCATATATCAATATATATCAATACAGTCTGCAAGGGATACAGTCCGTAAGCACACATGATTGTGCGTGCTGCTGGTCCACTAATAGCACTAACCTTTAACAGTTAATTTTACTAATTTTCATTAATTACTAGTTTCAATGTAACTGTTTTTATATTGTTTTACTTTATTTTTTTATTCAAGAAAATGTTTTTAATTTATTTATCTTATTTTTATTTTTATTTTTTATTTTTAGAGTACCTTATCTTCACCATACCTGGTTGTCCAAATTAGGCATAATAATGTGTTAATTCCACGACTGTATATATCGGTTGATATCGGTATCGGTTGATATCGGTATCGGTAACTAAAGAGTTGGACAATATCGGAATATCGGATATCGGCAAAAAGCCATTATCGGACATCCCTAATTACTGTATATGGAAACATGGTATCACAGATGTTTTTATGGTAAAAACAAAACAAAACTGGCAGCTCGGTCGCCAAAATTTTACCATAAACTCAGGTGTCAATTTTATAATGTACAATTTGATTTAAAAAATAATTGCTTTGAAATCATAAATCAATCAGATACCTAAATGATAACTGCCCTTTTGTGGGGGAAATCGTTCACAATCCTTATGAGAGACAAGAAGACATATGTTTTCTGTTTTTTTTGCATTATCATTTGAAATAATCGACTCCTTCTAGGGGGCTGGAAATGCAGCTAATAGGAGCGATATATTCTACCTCTAAATCACTTTAAAAATGCAAAAAAAACAACAACAATACTTCTTTTATGATCTGTAGCCTGTATAATAACAACGCTGTAGCGACATTGTTATTGTATGAGCGAACACTGAGGAACTCTTTTTCTAGCGTACTAACACATCACACCAAAACGTTAAATGTTCCATTGAATATAAAGAACATTACAGAAGGCGCTCAAAAATCTGTCAAAATGTATTAGCTACGAAGCCGCACCGTTTGATGGATTGTCGGAGCATTACAGTTATAGTCGTCTGACATATGAGTATTATTATGGTGTGTGTATTGATTGATTGATTGATTGAAACTTTTATTAGTAGATTGCACAGTGAAGTACATATTCCGTACAATTGACCACTAAATGGTAACACCCGAATACGTTTTTCAACTTGTTTAAGTCGGGGTCCACCTAAATTGATTCATGATACAGATATACACTATTTTCATAATACAGTCAACACACAAGATAATCATCACAGTATATAAATTGAATTATTTACATTAAAGGACCACAATATGGCACCCATTTGCAGACATATTATCTGGCGTTTTATTTTGCAATTTTATGAAAAAACTCATTTTTTTTACCTTCTGGTACCTACTGATGTGTATTTGGGATCTGTATAAGTCCTGAACATTTGCATGGGTCCGCCATTGTAGTACATTGTCGTCGATAAGCTTCTTCTTTTTCCTTATCTTCTTGTTATGGGGCATTCATTCAATGGCTGTTGCCATTTCTGATATAATGTAGCATAAAGTTTTGTTTTTTTTGTCCTGTCCAGCTACTCAGGCAAATTATATTGTTGATGTAGATGCCCATTTTTGCTGTACAGATTTACTTTACAAAAGAAAAGTGTAGGATACTTCTCTTGTTGCCTTATTTGTATCTGACATTATTAAATTGATTTATATTAAATGTTTGGCGCAGTCGCACCTGAGCAGGAGGGGATAAAAAGAGAAAAAAAGTAAGACGTAGGGGGAATTTGCGGGGACAAGAGGACAGAGAGACAACAACAACAAACACAACAATAACAATAAAAAACACAACAACAACAGAACAGCATCAGCAAATACGATATGTAGAAATACATGTCTGATAGAAAAAGTGATATCAAAGGAGCAGTGTTGTGCGGTGAGGTTCATGACTGGTGAGGCACTGACTTCATCACAGTCAGATTCACAAACATATGAACCCTAAAGAGTATCTTATTCACCATTTGATTGGCAGCAGTTAACAGGTTGTGCTCATACCAGCATTCTTCCCTGCTTGGCACTAAGCATCAAGGGTTGGAATTGGGGGTTAAATCACCAAAAATGACTCCCGGGCGCGGCGCCACTGCTGCCCACTGCTCCCCTCACCTCCCAGGGGGTGATCAAGGGGATGGGTCAAATGCAGAGGACAAATTTCACCACACCTAGTGTGTGTGTGACAATCATTGCTACTTTAACTTGACTTTAACTTTACACATACAAACTGTAGCACACAAAAAAGCACATTTAATTAAAAAAAAGTTATTATGGTCTTACCTTTACTTATAAATGAAGTCCATGCGCCGCTGTTGTGCCGGATAATGCACCCCCGGTGTAGAATGCACCCCCTGACGGGAGTGTTGTATCAACTAAAGCCCACACTTAAAGTTTCCACGTGCAAGATTGAATTTATTTAAAAAAGTTATTTAATAAGAAGCCAAAAAGTGCAAAAAGAATAATGTTCGTGTTGGAGGAGTTGTGAATGAATGAAATATGAAATCCGTGCTGCAGTCTGCAGGTGTACCTAATGCTGTGGCCCAGCAGCGGCTGAAGCACGGATTTCATATTTCAGTCATTCACAACTCCTCCAACACCTCTGTTTGCTGAATGTATAGATCAAATACAAATCTGACAAATAGGAATGAGTTTGGACAACTACACGCACACGTCAAGAAATGCAGTGTACCTCGCATCGAGGATGCCCTCGTGCTCTGCCAGCTGTCGCATGAAACTTGCGTTCAGTCGTGTGATGCTCCTCTTTTCCTTGACAAAGTTGTATGCCTTCTCTAGCGACCAGCCGAACTCTTTCATTGCATAAGCAATGACTGTGGAGGCGGATCGGCTGATGCCCATCCGTGCTGCAGTCTGCAGGTGTACCTAATGTTGTGGCCCAGCAGTCATTACAACTCCTCCAACACGAACATTATTGTTTTTGCACTTTTTGGCTTCTTATTAAATAACTTTTTTAAATAGATTCAATCTTGCACGTGGAAACTTTAAGTGTGGGCTTTAGTTGATATAACACTCCCGTCAGGGGGTGCATTATATGCCGGGGGTGCATTATCCGGCACAACTCTACCACCATGAGGCGGAATTACTGCGAGTCTTCGCAGCCGTTTTATGATTGCTTAGCACAAGAAATGCGTTACACACATACAGTTGTTGACAAAATACACTGTACATTATATACCTCAGCTAACTAAACTATGGAAATGTATAATATAATTCATATAGCAATACGGTCTCACTGCACAGCAGGCCAGCAGTTAGCCGAATCATTGCGCAATCCATGGTGAGGCTCAACTCAGTGACGTGCCTCAACTGGCTGCTGATCGCCGCAAGTCTCTTCTCAGTTTTTGAACGGCAGATGTGAAAATTCAGCGATTTTGAATAAAAATAATCTAAAACTGGTGAAGTTAAATGGAAAATAACTTTATAGTATAATCACTGGATAAATATAACAATTTAATGAATTTTTTTTCTTTTTACATTTTTTTTCTTTCCATGATGGCACGTGAGGCCCCGCCTCACCTGCCTCCCCTGACTGCACGTCACTGCAAAGGAGCAGTTAGTGAAGTAAATATTAATAACACAGAAATAACAATGAACATTATTGCACTACAAATGGAGCAATATGAATACTAATAGAAGTAACACTATTGATAATGACTAATAACAATAATTACCTCTATTATCAACAATACAATTGTTTCAAAAGCAACAATACATATATGTAATGATAATTTTAAATACAAAATAAAGCAGATAAATGGAGAGGAAGAAAGAGAAGGAACTGAATTAATCTTGTAGATTGTTATAGTAACGATAGGTTATACTTTGTCAGTGTGCCATGTGTTACCCAGTTTCCCCTAGGGGAACAATGTTAATATATGTTTGAAGAAACGTGATTATAGCTTGAGTGTATGTATGCATATGTACTTGTATATTAGGGCTGTGAATCTTTGGGTGTCCCACGATTCGATTCAATATCGATTCTTGGGGTCACGATTCGATTCAAAATCTTTTTTTTTTTTTCAATTCAACACAATTCTCGTTTCAAAAACGATTTTTTTCCCGATTCAAAACGATTCTCTATTTATTCAATACATACGATTTCAGCAGGATCTACCCCAGTCTGCTCACATGCAAGCAGAGTAGTAGATTTTTGTAAAAAGCTTTTATAATTGTAAAGGAAAATGTTATATCAACTGATTGCAATAATGTAAATTTGTTTTAACTATTAAATGAACCAAAAATATTTATCTTTGTGAAAATATTGGACACATCGCATCTCATAAGCTTGAGATGCGACTTGTCCAGGGTGTACCCCGCCTTCCGCTCGATTGTAGCTGAGATAGGCTCCAGCACCCCCCGCGACCCCGAAGGGGATAAGCGGTAGAAAATGGATGGATGGAGTGTCACAGTGGCTCACACTTGCATCACATCTCATAAGCTTGAGATGCAAGTGTAGGCCACTGTGACACTCCATCCATCCATTTTCTACCGCTTATCCCCTTCGGGGTCGCGGGGGGTGCTGGAGCCCATCTCAGCTACAATCGGGCGGAAGGCGGGGTACACCCTGGACAAGTCGCCACCTCATTGCAGGGCCCCACTGTGACACTATTGTTCCTTTTTTTAATGTTTATAAATGTCTAATAATAATGTCAATGAGGGATTTGTAATCACTACTATGTTGAAATTGTAACTAATATTGATACTGTTGGTGATAATATTCATTTTTTTTCACTACTTTTGGTTTGTTCTGTGTCGTGTTTGTCCATTCATCCATCCATTTTCTACCGCTTATTCCCTTCGGGGTCGCGGGGGGTGCTGGAGCCTATCTCAGCTGCATTCGGGCGGAAGGTGAGGTACACTCTGGACAAGTCGCCACCTCATCGCAGAGCCAACACAGATAGACAGATAACATTCACACTCACATTCACACACTAGGGCCAATTTAGTGTTGCCAATCAACCTATCCCCAGGTGCATGTCTTTTGAATCCTCTTTGTCATCTATTATGAAGTCTGTCATGATTGGAAAACACACATTTTGTTGCCAGAAGTCAGAAGTGCTTTGCCTTAGACACTGAAATAAATGTGCTGAGGAAAGTTCCGGCAATGTGTAAAATGACCAAAATATAGTAAATATTGTAGCCATTACCTTTTGTTGCAAACATTTTTTATCATCTTTAGAATCCTAAAAAATAGCACTTTTGATATTCTTGCGATTTTTGTGTTTTTTGGCTCCTCATTCTACCCCTGTTTTTTCCTCTGCCTTCAGTTCCCTACCTGCCGTGTGTGCCTGCCTCAGCCTGCTAGCCTCAACCTGCTAGCCTCAGCCTGCTCGCCACAGCCTGCTCGCCATAGCCTGCTTGCCACAGCCTGCTAGCCTCAGTGTGCTCTCCTGGACTGCAAAGCCAAGGACTACGAGCTCCCTCCTTTCCCTCTGGTTTTATTATTAATAATCCTTGAACTTTAATTCTGCTTGTCTTTTCTGCATTTGGGTCCAACAGTTTTACCAACCGTGACAGAACGATCTGGCCCTTTTCAATGGACCCAGCAGATTTTGACCGTGTGAGAGAGGCCCTTGCCAATCAAGGACAGCGTTTGGGAAACCATGACTACCATGACTACTACAGAAACTTATTGACCAGATGTCATGCGTTTCCACCCAGTTCACCACTCTCATCAATCAACAAGCTCAACCACAACCCGAACCACCTGCACCACCTGCACCCCCTGCTGTTCCTGCTGCAGAGCCACACATCCCCCCGCCTGATAAGTACTCTGGCAATCCTAGCACTTGCCGTGAATTTTTAACTCAGATCCAGCTTGCTTTTGATGCTCAGCCCTCTCGCTTTGGCCGTGAGGCAGCCAAAATCGCTTACGTAGCCAACCTGGTACAGGGGCCCCCTTTGAGTTATTTCAATGCCCTTCTTGAGCAAGAATTCCCTGCAGTCCAGTCCTTTGCTGCACTATCTGCAGAACTGAAGCGGGTCTACGACCACCCCATACGAGGGCAGCAAGCAGGTCAGCAGTTGTTGCGACTTCGTCAAGGGAAAAGCTCAGTAAGAGAATTTGCCTGTGAATTCCGGTCCCTAGCTGTGGAGTCTGGCTGGAATGACAAGGCCCTTCTCACTGCTTTCCAGAATGGGCTTAGTTGGGTCATTGGAAGGGAGATTGCTCTGAGGAATGAGCAGCTGTCCCTAGACGAAGCTATTACTGCAGCTATCAACATCTCTGACCAGATGGCCCAGTGGCAAGCTGACCCCGTTCCTTGCAAGTCATCAGAACCCCCCAGCTTTAGACCCAGGCCGGCCGGGCCCAACTTGCCAATGTGTACAGCCTCAACCTCCAGTTCCCCTGTTGAGGAGCCCATGCAGGTGGGCCGGGCTCACCTTACACCCGAAGAGCGCCTCCGCAGAAGGAGGGCAGGGATGTGTCTCTATTGTGGTCAACCTGGCCATTTCTTTGCCACCTGTTCTATGCGGCCAAAAGAGTAGGCTCACCAGTAACAGTGGGGGTTCTGGTGAGCCAAGCTGTCTCCTCCCCTAAGTCCCTATGCCGAATGCAGTTTTCTGCTACTCTCCGTTGGCAATCCCAGTCCTTGTCTCTCCTTGCTCTGGTGGACTCGGGGGCAGATGAGAACTTTTTGGACGCCGACGTTGCTCCCCAAGTGGGCATTACCATCGAGCCACTTCCCTCACCCTTGCAAGCCAATTCCCTGACTGGTCGACTCCTTGCCCGTGTCACTCACCGATCCGAACCTGTGCACTTCCTTGTCTCCGGTAATCATCTTGAACAAATCCAATTCCACATAATCTCTTCTCCTCATGCTCCTGTAGTCCTTGGTCAGCCCTGGTTAAGATTTCACAATCCTCACATTGACTGGGCTGCAGCCAAAGTGGTGAGCTGAAGCTCCTACTGTCTCTCCACCTGCCTGCGGTCTGCCCGCTCCCCTGCTGAGGACACAGTCTCTCCAGTTGTCGCAGAGCCAGATCTGTCCAAGGTTCCCTCTGTCTACCATAACTTAGAAGAGACCTTCAGCAAGCAACACGCACTGTCCCTCCCTCCGCACCGCCCTTATGACTGTGCCATTGACCTGCTTTCAGGAGCTCCCCTGCCTTCTAGTCGGTTATACAACCTGTCCCGCCCTGAGAGGCGATGGAAAAGTACATCCATGACTCATTGGCTGCAGGCATTATTCGACCTTCATCTTCCCCACTCGGTGCAGGTTGAGTAAGAAAGATGGCACTCTACGTCCCTGTATAGATTTTCGAGGGTTGAATAAAATCACCATTAAAAACAAATACCCACTGCCTTTGCTGGCATCTGCCTTTGAACCCCTCCAAGGAGTGACTGTGATTTCCAAGTTAGACATTCGCAATGCCTACCATTTGATTCGAATCCGAGCTGGTGACGAATGGAAAACAGCCTTTAAGACTCTCCTTGGTCATTTTGAATACTTGGTTATGCCCTTAGGCTTGACTAATGCCCCAGCAGTTTTTCAAGCTCTGGTGAACAATGTCCTCCGAGACCTGATTAAACGCTCCGTCTTTGTGTACCTGGATGATATCCTGATTTTCTCCCGCAACCCGGAGGAACATGTGGTTCATGTCAGACAAGTGCTCCACCGCCTTCTTGAGAACAAGCTCTACATTAAAGCAGAAAAATGTGAGTTCCATGTTCAATCCACAAGGTTCCAAGAGTTCATCATTGAGAGTGGTCAGGTGAAGGCAGACCCCGAAAAGGTGCGAGCTGTGGTGGGCTGGCCTCAACCAACCTCAGTTAAACGTCTCCAGGGCTTTCTTGGCTTTGCAAACTTTTATCGCCGGTTCATCCGGAATTACAGTCAAATGGTCGCACCCCTCACAAGACTCACATCTCCATCTGTCCCATTCACTTGGACAGCAGAGTCTGGCGCGGCTTTCAAGGAGCTTAAGAGACGTTTTACCACAGCCCCTGTCCTGATTCATCCTGACTCCTCATGCCAGTTCATCTTGGAAGTTGATGCCTCAGAGTCTGGAGTGGGGGCTGTACTATCCCAGCGTTCTGCCAAGGACCAGAAGCTCCATCCTTGCGCGTTCTTCTCATATCGGCTAGAACCTGCTGAGCGCAATTATGATGTAGGTAACAGGGAGCTGCTGGCTGTCAAACTCGCTCTGGAAGAATGGAGGCACTGGCTTGAGGGAGCAGAACACCCATTCATCATCTGGACAGACCATAAAAACCTGACCTACATTCAGTCTGCCAAGCGCCTCAATTCCCGTCAGGCCCGGTGAGCTTGGTTTTTTGGTCGATTCCGCTTCACACTGACCTACCGTCCAGGATCCCGCAACGTCAAACCGGATGCCCTGTCACGTCAGTTCATTTCGGAGGGTCCCACCAGTCCTGAGCCTATCCTTCCGGCGTCTTGTGTGGTGGCCGCAGTGACTTGGGAGATTGAGTCGGTGGTCCGAAGGGCTCAGCAAGACCAACCAGACCCGGGTAATGGTCCTGATAACCGCCTCTTTGTGCCTGACGCTGTACGTTCACAGGTTCTTCTGTGGGCACACACTTCCCTGTTTGCCTGCCACCCAGGAGTTGGCCGCACCATGACTCTCCTCAAGCGACACTTTTGGTGGCCTACCATAGATGCTGATACCCGTGCCTTCGTGTCTGCCTGTACTGTGTGTGTCCGTGGAAAGTCCTCCAATCGACCACCTTAGCCTACTCCATCCCTTGCCAGTCCCAAGCCGCCCCTGGTCTCATATTTCACTGGACTTTGTCACTGGCCTCCCGCCTTCTCAGGGAAATTCTGTTATCCTCACTATAGTGGACATATTTTTCAAATCAGTGCATTTCGTGGCTTTACCCAAACTCCCCACGTCCCTGGAAACAGCCAACCTCATGGTCCAGCATGTGTTCCGTCTTCATGGAATTCCTTCAGATGTGGTCTCGGATAAAGGGCCTCAGTTTATTTCTGAGGTTTGGAAGGCTTTCTGTAGGGCCATTGGAGCCACTGTGAGTCTGACTTCGGGTGATCACCCTCAGTCTAATGGGCAAACGGAACGGGCAAATCAAGACCTAGAAGCGGCCCTCCGATGTGTCGTTGCTAAGAACCCCTCCTCCTGGAGCACCCACCTGGTATGGGTTGAGTATGCCCACAACTCATTACCCTGTGCGGCCACGGGAGTGTCACCATTTGAGGTATCCTTAGGTTACCTACCTCCGTTGTTTCCTGCTGAGGAGGATGACATCTCCGTACCTTCAGTCCAGGCTCAGATGTGGCGTTGCCGCAAGGTGTAGAAAGATAGTCCTGCTGCCCTCCTCAGCTCTGTGGACCGACATCGTCGATACACAGACCGACACCGAAGTACGGCGCCTGTATACAAGCCAGGTAAGCAGGTGTGGCTTTCCTCCAGAGACCTTCCCCTGAAGGTGGACTCAAAGAAACTTGCACCCCGGTA
This sequence comes from Nerophis lumbriciformis, assembly GCF_033978685.3. Lineage (NCBI taxonomy): Eukaryota > Metazoa > Chordata > Actinopteri > Syngnathiformes > Syngnathidae > Nerophis > Nerophis lumbriciformis. Next base: position 34,362,343 of record NC_084555.2, read on the forward strand.
TGTTGGCCCTTATGAAATCATTTCCATCATCAATCCAACAGCAGTTAAACTCAAATTACCTGCACGCTGGAGGATCAATCCCACTTTCCATGTCTCCCAACTGAAGCCTGTTTCGACCAGCCCACTGTCTCCCCCTGATACGCCCCCCCGTGTCATCGACGACCACCCAGCCTACACGGTCCGGCGGCTGCTGGATGTGCGCCGTCGGGGTAGAGGTCTGCAGTACCTGGTGGACTGGGAGGGGTATGGACCTGAGGAGCGTTGCTGGGTGCCGCGCAGCTTCATCCTGGACCCTTCCCTCATCTTGGCCTTTCACTGCAGTCATCCTTGAGGGGGGGGGGGGAGCACTGTCACAGTCTCTGTCTGTGTCTGTTTGTCTCTGTGTGTGTCTTTGGGAGAGTGGGCGTGTTTTGGGCGTAGGCTTGGCTCCAGCTCTCAGCCTGGCACAGCTGATCCCAGCACCCTAATCACTCACCTGCCTGCCATCAACTTATCACCTGCAGCCTACAAATGTTTGGACTTTACTCGGCGCGATCGCCAGATCGTTTCACCTTTCTACATTTTGTAACGCTTCTCGCCCGTTTGTTCTAGAAATCTAGCACTTTTGATATTCTTGCGGATCTGCCATTTTTGTGTTTTTTGGCTCCTCATTCTACCCCTGTTTTTTCCTCTGCCTTCAGTTCCCTACCTGCCGTGTGTGCCTGCCTCAGCCTGCTAGTCTCAGCCTGCTAGCCTCAGCCTGCTCGCTACAGTGTGCGCTCCTGAAGTGCAAAGCCAAGGACTATGAGCTCCCTCCTTTTATTAATAATAACCCTTGAACTTTAATTCTGCTTGTCTTTTCTGCATTTGGGTCCACCAGTTTTACCAACCGTGACAATCGTGTTGCAAAGACAGACGATTGAGAGAGAATATTCTGTCTGTGTATGTGTCAACATATTTCGAATGTCAGAATATTTGACATATTGTCTATTCAGCAATATCGCTTTATAATTTTATATTTTGATTTTGTGAATCGAATTGGTGCCTGCTTGCATTTTTTTAATGGTGTTTTGTTTTGTTTTTTATATAGGAAAAATATTATTACCTATATGAAAAAACGCATGCATTTTCTTGCGTCTGGAGTCATTCCAGATGTACATTGATGCCTCTCAGAGCGCACTTTTGGTGTGATAAACATAAGATTCTGTTTAATATCACCCAGAAAAGGAGGTTGATATTATATTTGTCTGCTGCATATTCCACAACATAATAACACAGCACATGTTGGTTATTTGAGCATATGATGTCATCAATGTGGAGTGTCTCCATAGTGACAACCCGTATAGTACAAGCAAAAATCTAGTTTAAATAGGGCAGTCTGCGACACTATTGCACGCGTTATCAAGTACAATTGACTCAAAATGACACTTTTTTTTATTTGCACACGCTATTTAGCACTTATTTGGATCTTAGTAAGTAAGTAAATTTGACCTATAAAGCGCTTTTCACAGATAAAATCACAAAGCGCTGTACAAAACATGGGTGAAGTAAAACAACAATTCAATTAAAACAACAGGGGCAACATCATAAAAAGGATACAAAGTGGATTAAATGATAGTTAAAAGGTGCTTTAACTAAAAGCTTTACTAAAAACAGAAGTTTTCAAATGTTTCTTAAAAGTTTCAACACAGTCAAGATCACGGAGGGACTGGTGCAAATTGTTCCAGAGTCTGGTAGCTACAGCCTGGAATGCCAGGTCTCCACAGGTTTTAAAACAAGTTTTTGGGATCTTTAGAAGACCCTGGCCTGAAGACCGGAGGCTGCGCCCTGAGGAGTAGGGGCATAGCAAATCAGTGATGTACTGATGCGCGGACGGGATGCATTGGCCTCTCCCCCCCGTTGAGGGGCTCCGTCCCCTGGCCGGGACTCGTATGGGCACGTTGCTGTGTGGATGGCCGGGATGCGGTGTTTGCATTGGGCATGGGGGCAGTGCAGTTTTTCTGCGTTTGGTTGCTGGTATGGACTCTGCAGAGTTGGGTTGGGGCGGGCGGGGGCTGGCTTTGTTTGGCGGGGGGTGGAGTCACGTGGCGTCACATTAAAGTGGTCTGGTGTCGGTCACGGGCCATAGGGGGGCGGCGGCCTCCTGGCCGTAGTTCCTGGTTGTCGCCTGCATAGACTGGGGGGGTGGGGGTTGGGGTTGGGGGGTACGTCCGGTCCCTCTACTCCTCCTACTGGTTGACGACATTAACTGATCCAACACAACTCCAAGGTTTCTGAGGCTGCTTTTAACAGCTGCATCCAGAGCACCAAGGGAGCTCTTGATCAGGGGGATCTTTTTATCGGGAGCAATTATCAGAGTTTCCGTTTTATTTGAATTTATCTGGAGGAAATTTGAGGACAACCAGTTTTTAATAAAGAATACATACTCGAAGAACTCAGATAAAAAGTGAAACTCTGAATCATTGAAGGAGCATAACAGTTGAATATCATCTGCATAGAAATGATAAGAAACATTTTTAAAACTACTGATCAACCTCCCAAGCGGCATCAGAAACAACAAAAATAATACAGGCCCCAGAACAGAACCCTGGGCCACACCACATGACAGGTTGGACACATTGGACATTACATCATTAAAAGAAACATTTAAAGTTCTTCCATTTATATAAGAAGTAAACCACTAGAGAACTGCACCAGAAAACCCAATCTTTATCTATTAGTAGGTCAGGCCCTCAGCCTCTGGCCTTTTTGTATTTTAAAGTACAACTGCAAAATAAGCCACCATCGAACAAAGAAAGATGCAAGTGCCAACACTTTTATAAAGAAGGGAGATACACAATTGAATTAAAAAAAACAATTGGTAGAAAGTTATAAAGGTGGGGTCCGTCCTTCCTCTCCACTCCTTGCAGTCTACACATTTTTTCTATGTAAATATCTAATTTCACAGTGGTAAATATCAGCGCATTGTAGTTTCATACGGCTAATATATAAAAAAAAATATATTTTCTTCTAAAATTTAGTAGGTGCGGCTTTTATACCGGTGCAACTTATAGTCCGTAAAATATGGTACGCTTATTCCCTATGAAATAAGCTTTCTGTTAATATGTGTGGGTGTCTGGAACGGATTTATTTTTTTAACTTTTTAATTATTTCTTCAGTTTTCATACAATTCAGCTTTCTTCTGACTTTTTTGAACAAAAACTAAGGTACTAGTGTATCGGACTGCTGTGTGGATATACATTAAATATAATATTTTCTGTATATCTAGCTTGTTTACCAGTCTGGTAAAGACTTTGACTGCGTGTCTGATCTCAGCAGACGCTCGCATTGATCCTTTAATGCATCCAGTGCCCAGGGAGACAAGGAAGCGATACTCTCTGTGAAAATATTCCTCTCTTCCTTTTCGGCTCGTTTGCCAGCTGCACAGCTCCAGAAGCAAACTAATCCAGCACTGCAGGAAAACAGGCTCTTCAAACACAATTTGCGGCTGGCCTTAAACTTAAATATGTTTGGGGACATTTGAATATGGAAGACAGGCTAAGGAGAACAGAGGCAAGCCCTCCGAGGACCGTAACTCCACTCCCTGTGTTGTGCTAATAGGCAGCTTTGTTATACATATAAAAAAAAAAAAAAGATTTTCGGGGCGAATACGTTTCTGCCTCTCAGCCCTGCAGTAACACTCTGAAGGGCTAAAGTCAAGCCACCGAGGTTCAACAGACCATCTAGCAAGCGCCCTGCTGACAAATACAAGAAGAGACATGATTGTAGGAATGTGTGTTAGCAGGTGGTCTGTGTGTGTGTGTGTGTGTGTGTGTGTGTGTGTGTGTGTGTGTGTGTGTGTGTGTGTGTGTGTGTGTGTGTACACACTCTTCAGTCCATCGTGAGGCTGCCTAAGCAGGCCAAGTCCTTAACAAGGCCTGATTGCACTTACATCTCTTAGTAGACCTGCAAGTGACTGATTAGAAATGCAATTATGTGCTGTGAATTTCTTCATCGTTATTAAGTTTGTTCTGCAAAGGTTTGAGCAAATCTCCGGCAGGCGTGGCTTTCACCACATATGCTGCTCGGACTCACTTGTGGCATCCATGGTTCCTCTTTGGTCCTCTGAGAGAAAAATTGGCACCCGAGAACTCCACCGCCTCTCGGGCTGAGATCCCGCCGGCTCCTTGGTCCTCTTCTTTCCCGTGATCCTTACAAGCCAGAGGAAAAGGAGTACATTAATCATAATTTGAAAACAACAAAAGAACATTTTCCCTTTTTAATGCACGGCCTCTCATATAAAAAATAATTTAGTCACAGGTTACGCATGGCTCCCTGCTTTAGGTATGTTGGAATAAAACTTTGAATCAAGCCTCTACTAATAGGTTAAGTATTAATGAGGTTTTGGTCAAGTGAGCCAAATCCAATTTGGCCCCATATGACTTGTGGTCATGGTTATTAAAAGGCCAATCAGCACTGTATCCCATTGCTTAACTTCCCTGCCTTCGTGCAGAAATGTGTGTTTTTAACATCATCCATCACACACTTTGTAATAATCCTCTCCCTCTTGCTCACCTTTAATGCCTTTTGTCTCGACGAGTAAAGACATATTGATTGATTGATTGATTGATTGATTGATTGATTGAGACTTTTATTAGTAGGTTGCACAGTGAAGTACATATTCCGTACAATTGACCACTAAATGGTAACACCCGAATAAGTTTTTCAACGTGTTTAAGTCGGGGGGTCCACTTAAATTGATTCATGATACAGATATATACTATCATATATACTATCATCATAATACAGTTATCACACAAGATAATCATCAGGGTGTATACATTGAATTATTTACATGATTTACAATTCGGGGTGTGTGTGTGTGTGGGGGGGTTAGGTTTGGTTGTTATCATCAGTCATCAACAATTGAGAACAGAGATATTGGAACCAGTGACGTGCGGTGAGGTTGATGGCTGGTGAGGCACTGACTTCATCACAGTCAGATTTACAAACATATGAACCCTAAAGAGTATCTCATTCACCATTTGATTGGCAGCAGTTAACGGGTTATGTTTAAAAGCTCATACCAGCATTCTTCCCTGCTTGGCACTCAGCATCAAGGGTTGGAATTGGGGGTTAAATCACCAAAAATGATTCCCGGGCGCGGCGCCGCTGCTGCCCACTGCTCCCCTCACCTCCCACGGGGTGATCAAGGGGATGGGTCAAATACAGAGGACAAATTTCATTACACCTAGTGTGTGTGTGACAATCATTGGTACTTTAACTTCACTTTAACTTTACACATACAAACTGTAGCACACAAAAAAGCACATTTAATAAAAAAAAAACGTTATTATGGTCTTACCTTTACTTATAAATGAAGTCCATGCGCCGCTGTTGTGCTGGATTATTGCACCCCCTGACAGGAGTGTTATATCAACTAAAGCCCTCACTTAAACTTTCCACGTGCAAGATTGAATCTATTTTTAAAAAAAAGTGTAACCGAGGGTTTATAAATGTCGCTTATACTGTATGAAACTACAAAATAACAAACACGGAGGCTCCAGTTTACACGAGGACCACTTTATTTACCTCCTTTCAAAAATCTCCGCTCCACTCCAACGTGTCATCACTTCCGCTCTTAGCGCCTTCAAAATAAGAGCTCAAGGCATATACTGTACAACAGCGCATAACAGGAACTTAACATCACAAAGAGGAAAGCCCATAAAAATAGGTCACAAAAGTTATTTAATAAGAAGCCAAAAAGTGCAAAAACAATAATGTTCGTGTTGGAGGAGTTGTGAATTAGGTACACCTGCAGTCTGCAGGTGTACCTAATGTTGTGGCCCTGCAGTCATTCACAACTCCTCCAACACGAACATTATTGTTTTTGCACTTTTTGGCTTCTTATTAAATAACTTTTTTAAATAGATTCAATCTTGCATGTGGAAAGTTTAAGCGTGGGCTTTAGTTGATATAACACTCTCGTCAGGAGGTGCATTCTACGGCGGGGGTGCAGGAGGCGGGATTACTGCGAGCCTCAGCCAGTGCGTCTTTTGCAGCCGTTTTATGATCGCTCAGCACAAGAAATACGTTAAACACATACAGTTGTTGACAAAATTCACTGTACATTATATACCTCAGCTAACTAAACTATGGAAATGTATAATATAGTTCATATAGCAATACGGTCTCACTGCACAGCAGGCCAGCAGTTAGCAGAGTCCGCAATCCATGTTGAGGCACAACGCAGTGACGTGCCTCAACTGGCTGCTGTTCACCGCACCGTCTCTTCTCAGTATTTGAACGGCAAATGTGAAAATTCAGCGATTTTAAATAAAAATAATCTAAAACTGGTGAAGTTAAATGGAAAATAACTTTATAGTATAATCACTGGATACAAATAACAATTTAATTTATTTTTTTTCTTTTTACTTTTTTTTTCTTTCCATGATGGCAGGTGAGGCCTCTAGTGACTGCACATCACTGATTAAAACAGTGTAGGTCTGACTTGGTAGGATATGTACAGCAAGTAGTGGACATAGAGGTAGAGAGAGAGAGATCAGAAGCATAAAAAAAGTATCTACATTTGATTGTTTACATTTGATTATTAACAATCCGGGGAGGGTGTTAGTTAGTTTATAACCAACTTTAGCAGAAGAAAAAGACACACAACCTGTCTCCCTGTTTTCTGATATGGGGGCATTCTACCAAATTGGTTCAAAGTGCTGTCCCATTACTAAAAAGAGGTTTGACAAAACAATTAAGTATTCAGATATGAATTTTTACTGATTTTATATTATGATCTGTTTAAACCCAGGGCATTGACCCAATCCTGACCCCTAAATTTCAATTCATGAAAATACCACTCAACATTTTTTGGGGATTTTTTTCAATGGTAAAATTTAAAATATATTTATGATTAAGTTTAAACAGAGGCTGAAAGACCGTATTTAATTAAAAAACTGTGCTCAAAAAATACATTTTATGTCACTACCGAAACACAAGAGTTTTATCGGCTTGGCTGATTCCATTCCTGATCAGAAAGTGGCATTGTATTTCTGCACCCCATCGCAGCATGGTAAGTAACTTAATCCCATAGATCAGGCATACTCAACTGGCGGCCCGCGGGCCCCATCCGGTCTGCCAAAGCTTTTCATTTGCCCCGCAGAACGTCACCTAATTAGGCTTGATGAAACAATTTAAAACAGGGTCGATCATGTATGCAGTATTCCCGCCACCCCGCAGGGGGGAACAAAGAAGCATATGTGTCACAATGAAGCAGCAGTGAGTAAGTAGAAGTGTGAAGTGAAGTGAAGTGAATTATATTTATATTGCGCTTTTCTCTAGTGACTCAAAGCGCTTTTACATAGTGAAACCAAATATCTAAGTTACATTTAAAGCAGTGTGGGTGGCACTGGGAGTAGGTGGGTAAAGTGTCTTGCCCAAGGACACAACAGCAGTGACTAGGATGGCGGAAGCGGGGATCGAACCTGGATCGCAAATCGCAAAAATCAGACTTTTAACAGCGACTGGACAACAAAAAATGAATGTATTGAAATTGCTGATTTTGTGATGCATTTTGTATTTGTGGTCGTGTTGTTTTTGGCTGTTTGACTCTGGCTTTCAACATTGTTAGATACATGGAGTGCTAAATTTGACCAGTAGAGGGCGTTAAAGCTACACCTTAGGTTTATTTGTGTTAAACCACATGTGTGCAATGTTTGCTGTGTGTATTAACACTAAACCATACTTGCCAACCTTGAGACCTCCGATTTCGGGAGGTGGGGGGTGGGGGGCGTGGTCGGGGGTGGGGCGGGGTGTGTGGTTGGGGACGTGGTTAAGAGGGTAGGAGTATATTTACAGCTAGAATTCACCAAGTCAAGTATTTCATATATATATATATATATATATATATATATATATATATATATATATATATATATATATATATATATATATATATGTATATATGTATATATATCCTGAAAATATGCAAACAAAACTGTGTTTGGATAATTGATACTTCAAACTTGCATAAATAAATTTTAAGGAATATAACATAACTTGGCTTCTGAGAGCTTCAAAATGTAATGAATAAAATGCTAAAGGTGTTGATAAACAAGCAATTATTTTAATAATTAAATATGGTCATTTTAAATTAATTATTATGATCTTTTAAAATTAATTATTTCAAATATGTTTATTTTAATGTATAATTCTATGGCTGGATGTAATAAGGAGTCAGAAAAAATACAAAAAAAAATACAATTAATTTTGATGTTTTAGCAAAATATAGTAAAAATGTGTTTTTTTTAATTTTTTTGTATTAATAAATATATTTATTTTTAGGTCAGATAAACATAATAATACAATTTATCTCTAGTCTGGATGATTTAGTTCTTGTCACCCTGTTGTCCTCCCGTCTCTTCCCCAAGGATGGCTCCATGAGCTGGGCAAACGCCTGGAGATGCCCTACGTCAACAACACGGTCGGCGGCCCGTCGGTGCGCAGCTCGTACATCGCCGCCCTCTACTTCACCCTCAGCAGCCTGACCAGCGTCGGCTTTGGCAACGTGTGTGCCAACACGGACGCCGAGAAGATCTTCTCCATCTGCACCATGCTCATCGGCGGTATGCCTGACGCCTCGTATGGAATAACGTGATTGGGCAGGCGCGCTGTTTATATCGTGGGAAAGCGGACGTGAAAAAAGGCTGTCCTCACTCAGGTCTGCATGGAGCTGGAGGGGGCGTGGCCTCCAACTACGGCTGAAAATCGGGAGATTTTCGGGAGAATATTTGTCCCGGGAGGTTTTCAGGAGAGGCGCTGAATTTCGGGAGTCTCCCGGAAAATTCGGGAGGGTTGGCAAGTATGCACTAAACCTTCTATTTTATTTATCTAACACACACAATAGACATTATTTATGTAAAATAAACAACGGACGTTATACTTTTTGAATGTTTATATTTTCAGTCTTACAAATCTAAATAAAATAAGATGAATACAGAAATAAAGCTGAGAAAGAAAAATAATTCAAAAGAAGGAAGATCAATCATCAACAAAACGTAGCTTCTGTTTTTTCATGCTCTTAACTATCTGTGTAGCTGCACATGCTGGAAACAAGTAGCGAGGGCAGAAAAATGAATTTATTGACAGTGCAGTGGAAAAGCTGATGTGTTTACTTTGTAAATAAGTAAACGCAGTCTCAAAGGAATATAACCTGCAGAGGCAGTTTCTAAGGAAACATCGCAAAATTTGATGTCCGGCCCCTGAGACCTTGGACTATTGAAACTGTGGCCCTCTTCATTATGTAGTTGAATAGCCCTGCCAAGGATTTTAAATAAATGTCTTCCGAAGTCTGAAAATCAGTGTGTATCTTTAAAAAAACAAACATATATTTTGTTAAATTTTGTAAACCTTTCAGCTTTTATGAAAAATATGTTTTATGAGTGTACAATGCTTTAAAGATGTGTTTGCTAGCCATGTGCTTGCAAGCATTATTTAGTTATAGTCATTATTAGCTAGAATTGTCACTAACGAAACATATAAATGATAAATGGGTTATACTTGTATAGCGCTTTTCTACCTTCAAGGTACTCAAAGCGCTTTGACACTATTTCCACATTCACCCATTCACACACACATTCACACACTGATGGCGGGAGCTGCCATGCAAGGCGCTAACCAGCAGCCATCAGGAGCAAGGGGTGAAGTGTCTTGCCCAAGGACACAACGGACATGACTAGGATGGTAGAAGGTGGGGATTGAACCCCAGTAACCAGCAACCCTCCGATTGCTGGCACGGCCACTCTACCAACTTTGCCACGCCGTCCCCATATAACATCACACATGATATAACTGCCCTGCATACTGTGTATTTTTATTCAAGAAGTTTAATGTATGTTTGTGTGTATATGTTGCACAGCTTTCAATGATGCATTAGGTATTGTTCAGAATTCTTTTTCTCTGAATACTGAACCCATGTGGATGATTATGTTAAACTCATATTTACAGCTTTCTCCAACAGTAAATTACTTTATTGACCACAAAACATATATGTCATAGTTCCAACATATTGCATGTTATGAGTTAATATTAAGCAATAAGGTTGAGGGAATATGATACAATTTTGCAAACCAAATCACTTCCGAAATGTGTGCAGCACTATCGAAACCCATGGTTTTTACCAAACAAAAAGAAAGTATACTGAGTGATCAACTAAAATATCCATCCATCCATTTTCTACCACGTGTCCCTCAATTGATACTTATTTGGTTAAATGTATGTTCAATTTCATAAACCATTACCTCTGAAATCAATCTGATCGGTGTTATACATTTTAGAAAGAAAAATTGCACATCAATGTTAAAACATTTTATGAAGTGAAATAAGAAAATGTGTTTAAAAAAATATTTTTTTATGGATTTTTTGTAAAAATATATATATATATATATTTATTTTTTTAAATATCTTTACACAAAGGAAGTACTGTAAACTTAGACTTAGACAAACTTTATTGATCCTCAAGGGAAATTGTTCAAGAAATACAGATATAAGATAAACATAGTATTAACAAGTTAACATAATATGTTTTGTTCATAATAAATATTATGTTTCGTTAGTGACAAATTTGGGAGAGGAAAAACCTTCCCAAACATTCTGAAAAAAAAAAAAAAAAAAAGACTGTTCTTTTTGTAGGAATATGTACTTCAGATATTGTACTATATATATACAGTATATGTATATGTATACATATAGATGTATACACTATAATCTATATTTGCAACTTCGGAAAAACAAAAGTTAGCACGGGTCAGACAAGACATTTGCCAGGCAGGTTGAAGGCAGAGGACAAGCGAACTAGAAGTGACATTGTAGCGGTGGGCTGTCTCAAAGGATTAGGCATTACAGCGTTCACTGGCATGTGCTTGTGCTTGTTCCCATTATATTTGCTTGTGCCTCTTTCCAGATGACTTCTCCCCCAAACTGATCCGGCGGGCAAGATAATTGATTAATATTACTTGAGGGAACGATGGCTAACTGTTGCTGAGGCTCAAGTCAAACACTCGGGTTAAACACGGTCAAGGCTGCGGATCAAAATGCAGATACACACAAATGGCTGCAGGGAACACGTAGAAAATGAGAGTGCTTAACACTACACGGTAATCTCAGGTACATGTATGTTACATGTATGTCAACATTATTATTATGTGAAAATAAACAACAACAACAAAAAATTAGATTCAGTCTGCTCACACCATCCATGTTGATTGACACCTTCAATCTGGGCTCTTTTTCCATGCATACTGAAAAATCAAAGACTCTGTGGGCCACTTTCGTATTTTTGAAAGACAATGTTATCATAGTTACTAGCATCCACTTTTGAGCTTTTTTCTTGTTACATTTTGCCATCTGTTTCCATTTTTGTTGGCCTTTATTTGTGTGTGACCATACTTTGCCTTAAACCGGAATTGCACTTTTTTGGAAATTTTGCCTAACATTCACAATCCTTATTTAAGACAAGTAACATAAGGTTTTTTTTTGTTATGCATTGTCATGACTTGGACTATGGCTTGGTTTGTTCTCCCGAGGTGCAAGTGAATTGGACTGGATATGACTTGAAGGTAAATACATGATTTAATAATAACACTCAAAGAAACAAAAGGCGCGCTCAAGGCGGATGTACAAACTTGACTAACGAAAACAAAAGACTTGCACGGGGGCAAAAAACTATGAACAACAAAAAACACTAACTATGGCAATAATAAACAAAACTTACTTGGCATGGACATGAAGTGCGCAGAGGTGGACAGAGTGTGACGGGGCATAAATGCGGGGATGTCGTCAGGACGAACAACAGAAAATGAAAAGCTTAAATAACACAGACATGATTAACGAAAACAGGTGCGTGACTCAAAACGTGAAACAGGTGCGTGACGTGACAGGTGAAAACTAATGGTTGCTATGGTGACAAACAAGAGTGTACAATGAGTCCAAACGTGGAACAGGTGAAACTAATGGGTAATCATGCAAACAAGATAAGGGAGTGAAAAGCCAGAAACCAAACAAAACATGACTTAAAACAAAACATGATTACACAGACATGACAGAGCCCCTCCCTTAAGGACAGATACCAGATGTCCAAGAAAAAACTTAACAAAAGTCATGGGAGGGCGGGAGGGGGACATGGCGGTGGGTCGCCAGCCCAAGTGGCCCCGAATCCACCGAGGCAAAGTCAAGTGGCGGCGGCGAGTGGAACGCCGCTGCAGCAGGCGAGGCGGGCGCCCAGGGATTGGCCACATTCGTGGCCGACTGGGAGGTGGGCGCACTTGGCGTGGCGGGCGACCAGGTAGCGGCCATATCCGTAGCCGACGAGGAGGCAGGCGCGTCGTCAACTTGGCAGGCGTGGCAGCTCGGCGTGGCAGCTCGGCGTGGCAAGTCAGGCGGCGAAGCTCGGCGTGACGCGTCCAGCGGCGAAGCTCGGCGTGACGCGTCCAGCGGCGAAGCTTGGCGTGACGCGTCCAGCGGCGAAGCTCGGCGTGACGCGTCGAGCGGCGAAGCGCGGCGTGGCGCGGCGTGACGCGTCCAGCGGCGAAGCTCGGCGTGGGTCTTGGTCTTGGTCTTGGTGTGGGTCTTGGCATGGCGGGTCTTGGTCTTGGTGTGGGTCTTGGTCTTGGTCTTGGTGTGGGTCTTGGTCTTGGTCTTGGTGTGGGTCTTGGTCTTGGTGTGGGTCTTGGCATGGCGGGTCTTGGTCTTGGTGTGGGTCTTGGTCTTGGTCTTGGTGTGGGTCTTGGTCATGGTATGGTGGGTCTTGGTCTTGGCATGGCGGAGCTGCGACTGGCGGAACTTGGCGTCTTGGAGCTGCGACTGGCGGCACTTGGCGTCTTGGAGCTGCGACTGGCGGCACTTGGCGTCTTGGAGCTGCGACTGGCGGCACTTGGCGTCTTGGAGCTGCGACTGGCGGCACTTGGCGTCTTGGAGCTGCGACTGGCGGCACTTGGCGTCTTAGAGCTGCGACTGGCGGCACTTGGCGTCTTGGAGCTGCGACTGGCGGCACTTGGCGTGGTGGGTCTTGGTCTTGGACTTGGCGTGGAGGGTCTTGGTCTTGGACTTGGCGTGGTGGGTCTTGGTCTTGGACTTGGCGTGGAGGGTCTTGGTCTTGGACTTGGCGTGGAGGGTCTTGGTCTTGGACTTGGCATGGAGGGTCTTGGTCTTGGACTTGGCATGGAGGGTCTTGGTCTTGGACTTGGCGTGGAGGGTCTTGGTCTTGGACTTGGCGTGGAGGGTCTTGGTCTTGGACTTGGCGTGGAGGGTCTTGGTCTTGGACTTGGCGTGGAGGGTCTTGGTCTTGGACTTGGCGTGGAGGGTCTTGGTCTTGGACTTGGCGTGGAGGGTCTTGGTCTTGGCGTGGAGGGTCTTGGTCTTGGCGTGGAGGGTCTTGGTCTTGGCGTGGAGGAGCTGGTGCTAGCCTTGGTGCGGCGACAGGTGCTAGCCGTGGAGCGGCTACAGGTGCTAGCCGTGGAGCTGCGACAGGTGCTAGCCGTGGAGCTAGTCTTGGAGCAGCTAGCCGTGGTGCTAGCCGTGGTGCTGCTACTGGTGCAGGTGGAGGTGGCCTAGCTGGGGGTTGCGGCTTGGCATGGCGGAAGACTGGTGGTGGCGGCCGTGCTGGAGGCTGTGGCTTGACATCGTGATGCTGAGCCACCCCACCTGAACAATTCCCAGCCCTAGCCCCCCCTCAAGGGGCGGATACCAGACGCGCTCCCTGCGGTCTGGAACTCTCTGTAGGGGTGGGCGGAGGAGGGCAGAAACTTCCCCTTTAAATTGTCCAAATTGTCTTTTTTGTACCTGGGATTGAGTGGGTGAAAAAAAATTGTTTTGTGTCTTGGGTGTGTCTTGAGTCCTGGGGAGCGGGGAATCAAAAGAAAAAGAATTCAGAAAAAAAAGATCCTGGTCTTTGACGTCATCCGGGCGAAGCCGGGCTGGCTGCTGCTTGCTTCCGCCCGGAGGGGGAGGGGCTTGTGGGAGCTGCGTGTCCTGCTGGCTCGCTGAAGTTCTTCCTGAAGTCCTTCGTCAGGAGCGGCGCTTCCGGCACATTCCTGGGACCAAATGGAGTCTCTGTACTCCACGGAGGAGTAGCGCAGAGTTTCCTCCTCCATCGCGCGCAGGACCGCCCATGTTCCCTCGTCAAAATTGTCCAAATGTCTTGCGGGAGAACTTTTTTGCTGGTGACATCTGTCAAGACATGGACTATGGCGTGGTTTGTTCTCCCGTGGTGCAAATGAACATTTGGACCAGATATGACTTGAAGGTAAATACATGATTTAATAATAACACTCAAAGAAACAAAAGGTGCGCTCAAGGCGGATGTACAAACTTGACTAACGAAAACAAAAGACTTGCACGGGGGCAAAAAACTATGACCAACAAAAAACACTAACTATGGCAATAATAAACAAAACTTACTTGGCATGGACATGAAGTGCGCAGAGGTGGACAGAGTGTGACAGGAGGCATAAATGCGGGGATGTCGTCAGGACGAACAACAGAAAATGAAAAGCTTAAATAACACAGACATGATTAACGAAAACAGGTGCGTGACTCAAAACGTGAAACAGGTGCGTGACGTGACAGGTGAAAACTAATGGTTGCTATGGTGACAAACAAGAGTGTACAATGAGTCCAAACGTGGAACAGGTGAAACTAATGGGTAATCATGCAAACAAGACAAGGGAGTGAAAAGCCAGAAACCAAACAAAACATGACTTAAAACAAAACATGATTACACAGACATGACATGCATTCTAAGTTGCAAAATACTACAACGTGGTTAACAATGCAGCTAATTGGAGTACCCTATTCCACCCTTAAAAAAACACCCATAACCTCCAGCAATACTCCATTTACATGTTGTGACCTGCATAACAAGTATTAGTGATATTGTTATAATAAGAACTACTTTTAGCGGTGCTGTAATCACAGAGAGAATTTAGTAGCTTATGCAGCTATATTGACATATTGAGCCTCTGAGCTGGTGAAAGTTATTTCTAGATTATAAAACCAGCACCCCCGCGACCCCAAAAAGGGATAAGCGGTAGAAAATGGATGGATGGAAATCATAACTCTTATCTGTATAGTCAAGGGTTATGGCCATAAACTGAGAAATTGGTCAACTTTAACATTCCACTTCTAACTAATGATGGCAAGAAAGATACGAAAAGACGCTTGTTTGAGGCTTTTTTTTTTTTTAAACCTGTGTGACTATTATGATTCATTTTTAATCCAAATAAGAAGATATGAACATCAGTCGCCATCCCACTGAGACATTGTACAATCATTTTATTATGTTTGTAGTAAGGTTGCCCCGATACCAATATTTTGGTACCGGTACCAACAGTGACGTGCAGTCAGAGGAGGCAGGTGAGGCGGGGCCTCACGTGCCATCATGGAAAGAAAAAAAATGTAAAAAGAAAAAAAAATAATTAAATTGTTATATGTATCCAGTGATTATACTATAACATTATTTTCCATTTAACTTCACCAGTTTTAGATTATTTTTTATTCAAAATCGCTGAATTTTCACATTTGCCGTTCAAATACTGAGAAGAGACTTGCGATGAGTCAGCAGCCAGTTGAGGCACGTCACTGAGTTGAGCCTCACCATGGATTGCGCAATGACTCGGCTAACTGCTGGCCTGCTGTGCAGTGAGACCGTATTGCTATATGAATTATATTATACATTTCTATAGTTTAGTTAGCTGAGGTATATAATGTACAGTGTATTTTGTCAACAACTGTATGTGTGTAACGTATTTCTTGTGCTAAGCAATCATAAAACTGCTGCAAAAGACGCACTGGGTGAGGCTCGCAGTAATCCCGCCTCCTGGTGGTAGAGGGCGGTAGTGATCCCAGAGATCATTCTTGCGACTACTCGGCTGCAGAAGAAGTGACAACAAGCAGCAACAGTTAGCAGCGATCGTTTATTTTTTCCTCTTGCCTGGACTTTTAACATGGAGGATTACATATCTAAAATAAAACAGTTTTCTAAATTGGACTTTCAATCGAAGCAGGAGGTGATAATTAAAGGAAGATCTCCATCGAGACAGAGAGACTTTTAAAACTGAAGAAAGATAAGGAAGACTTCTATAAACAAGTTATCGATGCTTTTGTTCAAAAGAAGCTGCGCATGGACTTCATTTATAAGTAAAAGTAAGACCATAATAACGTTTTTTTTTTATTAAATGTGCTTTTTTGTGTGCTACAGTTTGTATGTGTAAATTTAAAGTTAAGTTAAAGTAGCAATGATTGTCACACACACACTAGGTGTGGTGAAATTTGTCCTCTGCATTTGACCCATCCCCTTGATCACCCCCTGGGAGGTGAGGGGAGCAGTGGGCAGCAGCGGCGCCACGCCCGGGAATCATTTTTGGTGATTTAACCCCCAATTCCAACCCTTGATGCTGAGTGCCAAGCAGGGAAGAATGCTGGTATGAGCTTTTAAACATAACCCGTTAACTGCTGCCAATCAAATGGTGAATAAGATACTCTTTAGGGTTCATATGTTTGTAAATCTGACTGTGATGAAGTCAGTGCCTCACCAGTCATGAACCTCACCGCACGTCACTGGGTACCAAAATGTATTTCGATACTTTTCTAAATAAAGGGAATCACAAAAAAAGCATCCTTGGCTTTATTTGAACAAAAAATCTTACGGTCCATTAAACATATGTTTCTTGCTCCAATCGAAAATAAAATGTTGTCCTTAGATAAAATAGTGAACATACTAGAAAACGTGTCTTTTAGTAGTAAGTAAACAAACAAAGGCTCCTACTTTGGCTGCTGACATATACAATAAGATATTGTGTCATTTATTATTCATTAATTTTGTCAAAATTATGAGGGACAAGAGGTAGCAGATTAATTATTTATCTACTTATTCATTGACTGCTAACATCCGCTTACTTTCTGTTTTAACGTGTTCTGTTTACACCTCAGTTCAAATGTAATAAACACATATTCTTCTGTTATTTGGATGCTTTACATTAGTTTTGGATGATACCACAAATTTGGGTACTGATCCGATATCAAGTAGTTACAGGATCATACATGGGTCATATTTAAAGTGTCCAGGGATGTACGTTTGTATTTGCTAAGATTATAAACATAATATAAATACAAAAATTTTAAAAAAGTAAATAAGATTTTGTGATAATAAAATATATTACTGTAGTAATTGTAGTATCGAAAAGACATGCTCCTGTACTTGGTATCACTACAGTGGATGTCAGGTGTAGATCCACCCATGGTATTTGTTTACATTACAGAGCGCCAGCTTGTTAGCAGTGACCTGATGTATCCTCCTATGGTGTGTAGTAATATTTAGATATTCCTCGTCCTGCAGGTACTTGTAAGGCACCTTTTTTATTTGTCGCCATGGAGTCGAGGATTAGTGATTTAGAAGTAGTTAAAACACTGCAGACTGCGGAATGACGTTAGCCGCTAGCTAGCTAGCAATGTTTAAAGAACCTCTTGCAGAGCAGCATTTCAGTGCTATAACTTCACCTTTATCGTTAGTTTTTAAGCCAAAATGCGTCTGTTCTCCCTTTTCTGTCCACACACTGCGTCGGCTTTTAAGTTTTCTGTGATTGTGCGCTGCCGAACACGCTCCTCTACTCATAAAACCATCAATGTCACAACGTCACAACGGCGCGCCGTCATGCCTGTTAATAAAAAAAAAAGGGAACCGGTACTTTTTATAGGCGGTACAGTACCTACAGTATTATGATTCATTTGTATCGCGGTATTTCACTAGTATCGGTATACCGTACAACCCTAGTTTGTAGTTTATATTTCTTGTTCATCTTGGCAATACTGCTGTATTATGTTTATAGTGTTTCACTAAAGCTGGATCTGTTTAGCACACAGCTTCTAAAACTTGGAGTTCACCCTCCTTATATTCAGGTTAAAAGATACACGGTTCTCTATCATCATTTGTCTCAAAGTAGTTGTTGTTGTCTCTCACAAAGTCTGCCATAATTAGTAGTGTTGTTGTTGTTGAAGGGAAAAGCAAACGTTGTGATACGCCTATGATATTAATATGCTGCTGTATGATTAAAAGGATCAAAATATGTAAACATTACATGCTATTATAAATGTGCCTGTTACTACATTACATATTTGCTTACAGCATGTATATAAAACATTGATGGAGGTTTTTAGAGTGTTTTATAGGCGGAATAGAGCGACTCGTATTAGCTCCATTTCGAGCTGAGTTTTGCTGGAAGAAAAACATGTGTTCGTGTCTTACATAAGGATTGTGAATGATAGAGACAATTCCAAAAAAGTGCAGTTCCCCTTTAAGTAGTCAAATATTATATTTTAAGCCAAGCTACAGTATTTAACATCGCTGACAAAGTTAATGCATTATCTCATACGTAAAATGACAAAACATCCTCGCAGTAATCATTTATGTAGATTATTTGCACAATTTACTTTCGGTAAATTAAGACCGAGGCACTCGATCCTGTCTCAGAACCAGCCAATGAGGTGTCATGTTTGAAGTCACGTGACACGGGTCTTGCAAAACAGCATAAAAAGGCAGTTAACTGGGCTACCTTGGCATAATACAACATAACTAACATTTCAATTCGGCCTGCTGGACGTTTTCAAACTATAGAAATGATTCCAATGGTTAGAATCTGCACTTTTATGTGGCATACAAAGCTCTAGGAACGAACAGATTGGGGAAGAGTTCGCGGGGCTTGTTTACAGAGCAAAAAAGCCATAGCGAGTGTCAGACGGATGCAGATTTTTACAGCAAAGTTCTGTAGGACAGTGATGATATATCGAATATGTGGATTTTTTTTACCCTTTGCGTTTGTTTTGCCGTGTTTGTTGCATCTTTGTTGTCCTTGCTCCATTATAAAAGTTGTCGATCAAAGAGGCGATGTGCAGGAGTGCAACGTTCATATATTCTCAAAATGCAGTGTTTTATTGTTCATAGTTAATATTGTTAATCCCACATGCTATATTTTCATGTACATTCTGACTATCATATAATTCAGTAAAATAACTAAAGTTCATTCCGTTTTTGAGATGGTCTGTTTAATTTGTTACTGAAAAAGACACTCAGAATGTACAAGAACATACAGAATGCGGAATTTACAATATTGACTATGAACAATAAAACCTTGAACATTTAAAATATATGAATGTTGTTCCTCTATTGCAGACCATCTCCTTGATCGATATCTTTTTTAATCGAGCAAGAGCAACACATATGCAATACAAACACAGCAAAACACAAACTCAAAGGGTAAAAAACATCAAAATATTAGATATACAAACCCCGTTTCCATATGAGTTGGGAAATTGTGTTAGATGTAAATATAAATGGAATACAATGATTTGCAAATAATTTTCAACCCATATTCAGTTGAATATGCTACAAAGACAACATATTTGATGTTCAAACTGATAAAAAAAAATTGTTTATGCAAATAATCATTAACTTTAGAATTTGATGCCAGCAACACGTGACAAAAAAGTTGGGAAAGGTGGCAATAAATACTGATAAAGTTGAGGAATGCTCATCAAACACTTATTTGGAACATCCCACAGGTGAACAGGCAAATTGGGAACAGGTGGGTGCCATGATTGGGTATAAAGGTAGATTCCATGAAATGCTCAGTCATTCACAAACAAGGATGGGGCGAGGGTCACCACTTTGTCATTAAATGTGTGAGCAAATTGTTGAACAGTTTAAGAAAAACCTTTCTCAACCAGCTATTGCAAGGAATTTAGGGATTTCACCATCTACAGTCCGTAATATCATCAAAGGGTTCAGAGAATCTGGAAAAATCACTGCACGTAAGCAGCTAAGCCCGTGACCTTTGGTCCCTAAGGCTGTACTGCATCAACAAGCGACATCAGTGTGTAAAGGATATCACCACATGGGCTCAGGAACACTTCAGAAACCCACTGTCAGTAACTACAGTTGGTCGCTGTATCTGTAAGTGCAAGTTAAAACTCTCCTATGCAAGGTGAAAATCATTTATCAACAACACCCAGAAACGCCGTCAGCTTTGCTGGGCCTCAGCTCATCTAAGATGGACTGATACGAAGTGGAAAAGTGTTCTGTGGTCTGACAAGCCCACATTTCAAATTATTTTTGGAAACTGTGGACGTCGTGTCCTCCGGACCAAAGAGGAAAAGAACCATCCGGATTGTTATAGGCGCAAAGTTGAAAAGCCAGCATCTGTGATGGTATGGGGGTGTATTAGTGCCCAAGACATGGGTAACTTACACATCTGTGAAGGCGCCATTAATGCTGAAAGGTACATACAGGTTTTGGAGCAACATATGTTGCCATCCAAGCAACGTTACCATGGACGCCCCTGCTTATTTCAGCAAGAAAATGCCAAGCCACGTGTTACATCAATGTGGCTTCATAGTAAAAGAGTGCGGGTACTAGACTGGCCTGCCTGTAGTCCAGACCTGTCTCCCATTGAAAATGTGTGGCACATTATGAAGCCTAAACTACCACAACGGAGACCCCCGGACTGTTGAACAACTTAAGCTGTACATCAAGCAAGAATGGGAAAGAATTCCACCTGAGAAGCTTAAAAAATGTGTCTCCTCAGTTCCCAAACGTTGACTGAGTGTTGTTAAAAGGAAAGGCCATGTAACACAGTGGTGAACATGCCCTTTCCCAACTACTTTGGCACGTGTTGCAGCCATGAAATTGTAAGTTAAGTATTATTTGCAAAAAAAAAATAAAGTTTATGAGTTCGAACATCAAATATATTGTCTTTGTAGTGCATTCAATTGAATATGGGTTGAAAAAGATTTGCAAATCATTGTATTCCATTTTACATCCAACACAATTTCCAAACTCATATGGAAACGGGGTTTGTAATATGCACCTGGGGATAGGTTGATTGGCAACACTAAATTGGCCCTAGTGTGTGAATGTGAGTGTGAATGTTGTCTGTCTATCTGTGTTGGCCCCGTGATGAGGTGGTGACTTGTCCAGGGTGTACACCGCCTTCCGCCCGAATGCAGCTGAGATAGGCTCCAGCGCCCCCCGCGACCCCGAAAGGGACAAGCGGTAGAAAATGGATGGATGGATGGATAATATCACTGTTCTGCAGAACTTTGTTGTAGAAAGTTCTGCAGAACAGTGATATTACATCGAGGTCTCAGGCTTGTTGCTGCCCCGCCCACTCTACCTCGTGCCTCGTCTGCATGAAGCAGCGCTTCCTATGGTCACTGTAGTGTGTTGTTCATAATGACCAAACTTTGTCTTGTGAACAAGGAGTTTACGCTCAAACATGTATTCCTTCCATCATGAATGCATCCAAACATGTCTTCTTCGTTACGTTTACCTGAACATCATTATCCAGCACCATATGCTGGTCACATTGTGTATCACAGTCAGTTTAGCTGCATATCATGACGTAGAAACCGTATGTCACTCAAAAGTGCAGATTCTAACCATTTGAATCATTTCTATAGTTTGAAAATATCAAGCAGGCCGCATTAAAATGTTATTTATGTTGTATTATGCCAAGGTAGGTAGCCCAGTTAGGCTGTTTTGCAAGACCCGTGTCACGTGACTTTAAACTTGACACCTCATTGGCTGGTTCTGAGACAGGATCGATTGCTTCAGACTTAATTTACCGGAAGTGAGTCTTGCTCTTTGAAGCAGTGAATTTTTCGACACTGAATTTTTTTACACAGAATTTTTATATCCTGAATTTTTTTTTAATACACTGATTTTTTTTTTTTACACTGAATTTTCTTACACTGATTTTTTTATACACTTAATATTAAAACATTCAATGAAATTGTCAGCATAATTTGAAAAAATTCAGTTCACAAAATTCAAACGCAAAAAATTAAGTTACAAAATTCAGTGTCAAAAATAACCTTTCACAATAAAACTAATATTTGTTGATTGATTAATTGACAGACTGGCTCAAATAGACTCTAACCAAGGTATGAATAATAATTGAACGAATAATTTTGTGATGTATTTTTAGAAGAGTCAATAGTATAATATAAGCATTACTATACAGCTTTCACAGTGGAACCTTGATTTACGAACGCCTCTTTTTGGAACCTTTCGGTTTACGGACCTTTACATCGCACCAAATATGTCTCTGTGTGCGAACGTTTCATTCATTCATCGAGGGCTGCTACTTTGATGCATACTTGCCAACCCTCCCGGATTTTCCGGGAGACTCCCGAAATTCAGCGCTTCTTCCGAAAACCTCCCGGGACAAAATTTCTCCCGAAAATCTCCCGAAATTCAGGCGGACCTGAGTGACGTGTCGACAGCCTGTTTTCAAGTCCGCTTTCCCACAATACAAACAGCGTGCCTGCCCAATCACGTTATAACTGTAGAATGATCAAGGGCAAGTTCTTAGTTTCTTATGTGGGTTTATTGTTAGGCAGTTTCATTAACGTCCTCCCAGAGCGGCAAGAACACACAACAACAGCAGTCACGTTTTCGTCTACCGTAAAGCAGTTTGTCTGCCGTAAACAGCAATGTTGTGACACTCTTAAACAGGGCAATACTGCCATCTACTGTACATGCATATGTGACATTAACATCTATGGCTTTTAGGGAGTGCAGTGCACAACTGCGCACACAACAAGGAGACAAAGCAGAATGCATCATCAGAGAGGGTGTTCAGTATGTTTAGAAAAATAGTGACAGAGAATAGAACAAGGATGGACAATTCAACCCTTAACTCAACAATGAGTAGATGAGTGTTATGTGTGTAAATGTGTAAATAAATGAACACTGAAATTCAAGTATTTCTCTTATTTATATATATATATATATATATATATATAGCTAAAATTCACTGAAAGTCAAGTATTTCTTATATATATATATATATATATAGCTAGAATTCACTGAAAGTCAAGTATTTCTTATATATATATATACATATATATATATATATATACATGTGTATATATATATATATATATATATATATATATATATATATATATATATATATATATATATATATATATATAGCTAGAATTCACTGAAAGTCAAGTATTTCTTATATATATATATATATATATAGCTAGAATTCACTGAAAGTCAAGTATTTCTTATATATATATATACATATATATATATACATGTGTATATATATATATATATATATATATATATATATATATAGCTAGAATTCACTGAAAGTCAAGTATTTCTTATATATATATATATATATATATATATATATATATATATATATATATATATATATATATATATATATATATATATATATATATATATATGAAATACTTGACTTGGTGAATTCTAGCTGTAAATATACTCCTCCCCTCTTAACCACGCCAACCAACCGCACCCCCCACCCACGCCCCCCCCACGCACACACACACACCTCCCGAAATCGAAGGTCTCAAGGTTGGCAAGTATGCTTTAATGAAATCTCTTCCTGTACAAGCAGGCACGGCCATTTAAAAAAATTCTAAACCAACTTATTGTACGCAGAAGATTAAGAAGAAAGAGGACAAGCGTTTTGGCTCTCGCAGTTTTACCGCATATTTTGTTTCGATGTCTGTGGACGAGCAGTCGGAGACAGGAGTAGTGGAAGATTTACGTGAGTTCCTTAAGCATATTATTTTCACCTGTTATCTGCTGTATTTTGTAACCATCTATTTTGGCAAACAATTTTGATCAGGTTCTGATCGAGTGTTCACATTGAGTATGCATCGCATATATAACTGATTTATATCCACATACGAATAGGCCCTGGGTTGGATATGAAACATTTTCGAATTGCACTGTTCAGACGGACATGAAAAAATCTGATACAGGTCGCATATGGGCATAAAAACCACAATTGACCTGCAGTGTGAACAAGGCCTTAGATATCATTTTATGTGATCAGAAACACTTTAAATGTGTCCAAACTCTCCCAGTCTTGCTGTATAACTTTGCGTTAACTTCGTTAGCCTCCGTCTTGCAGTACCTTCAGTTAGAGGAGTTTATCAACAAAGGGGGCTTTGTTCCGCGGCAAGTCTTTAATTGTGATGAGACCAAAAAATATGCCAATGCAGACCTTTATTACAGCAAAGGAAAAGGCACTACTGGGACACAAGCCGATGACGGATCGCCTCACACTGCTAGTTTGTGCTAACACTAGCGGTGACTACGTGAAGCTACTGCTTGTTTGTCACTCTAAAACTCCTAGAGTGTTGAAAATTCATCCATCCATCCATTTTCTACCGCTTGTCCCTTTTGGGGTCACGGGGTGTGCTGGAGCCTATCTCAGCTGCATTCGGGCGGAAGGCAGGGTACACCCTGGACAAGTCGCCACCTCATCACAGGGCCAACACAGCCACAATAATTCACAGACAAGGTAAACAAGACTTGTGTGTGTATGTGCGTGTTGACATTCAAGCTTACTGTAATGTGTTTGTGTTGATTGGATAAAAAAAGAGATTGTTGAGCCATTACCCCCTTGTTATGTTGTGTGATATATATAAATATATATATATATATATATATATATATATATATATATATATATATATATATATATATATATATATATATATATATATATATATATATATGTATATATATCAGTGACGTGCGGTGAGGTTCATGGCTGGTGAGGCACTGACTTCATCACAGTCAAATTTACAAACACATGAACCCGAAAGAGTATCTTATTCACCATTTGATTGGCAGCAGTTAACGGGTTATGTTTAAAAGCTCATACCAGCATTCTTCCCTGCTTGGCACTCAGCATCAAGGGTTGGAATTGGGGGTTAAATCACCAAAAATGATTCCCGGGCGCGGTTCCTCTGCTGCCCACAGCTCCTTCCACCTCCCAGGGGGTGATCAAGGGGATGGGTCAAATGCAGAGGACACATTTCACCACACAGTGTGTGTGACAATCATTGGTACTTTAACTTAACTTTAACTTTACATATACAAACTGTAGCACAAAAAAAAGCACATTTAATAAAAAAAAAACGTTATTATGGTCTTACCTTTACTTATAAATAAAGTCCATGCGCAGCTCCTTTTGAACAAAAGCATCGATAACTTGTTTATAGAAGTCTTCCTTATCTTTCTTCAGTTTTAAAAGTCTCTCTGTCTTGATGGAGATCTTCCTTTAAGTATTACCTCCTGCTTCGATTGAAAGTCCAGTTTAGAAAACTGTTTTATTTTAGATATGTAATCCTCCATGTTAAAAGTTCAGAGAGGAAAAAATCAACGATCGCTGCTAACTGTTGCTGCTTGTTGTCACTTCTTCTGCAGCCGAGTAGTCACAGAAATGCTCCCTGGGATCACTACCGCCCTCTACCACCAGGAGGCGGGATTACTGCGAGCCTCACACAGTGCGTCTTCGCAGCAGTTTTATGATTGCTCAGCACAAGAAATACGTTACACACATACAGTTGTTGACAAAATACACTGTACATTATATACCTCAGCTAACTAAACTATAGAAATGTATAATATAATTCATATAGCAATACGGTCTCACTGCACAGAAGGCCAGCAGTTAGCGCAATCCATGGTGAGGCTCAATTTAGTGACGTGCCTCAACTGGCTGCTGACTCACCGCAAGTCTCTTCTCAGTATTTGAACGGCAAATGTGAAAATTCAGCGATTTTGAATAAAAATAATCTAAAACTGGTGAAGTTAAATGGAAAATAACTTTATAGTATAACCACTGGATACATATAACAATTTAATTTTTTTTTTTTTTTTTTTTTTTTTTCTTTCTTTCCATGATGGCACGTGAGGCCCCGCCTCACCTGCCTCCCCTGCCTCCCCTGACTGCACGTCACTGATATATATATATATATATATATATATATATATATATATATATACATATATATATATATATACATGTGCAGGTTTTTCCTAAAATAGGGACTTTTTTCATGGCTCGAACCAATTATTCATGTTTACCTTGATTCTTACGAGAAACTCTGCTTCACTATACACATTTGTCGCTCTGTGAACCATGTTCAACAACCAATTAAGTTCGTAAATCGAGGTTCCACTATAAAATATTGCATTATTTGTCACATAAGTTTAGCTACTAATGGATTTTGGAATTATTCAATAGTTAGTTAGTGAGTTCAGGGTTTCACTTGCTAACTGCCTACCAATGCTCATGGCACCGTGCTACTTAGTGACATCATCCTAATGAAAAAAATTAAATACAGATGTTATGTATTTTGATATGTATTTTGGTATTTTAAATATTGTGGTACCTCAGTTTACGAATTCTCTACCTTATGAATGTTTTGAGGTATGAGCTGTTGCTCTGCTATTTTTAGATACACGAAAAAATGTAGGCTACATACCAGCTTCAGATACCTCCCCACCGCTAGTTGGCGTAACAAATGCCACAATAAACCTTGTAAAATCTGACCAACATCTGCTGTCTCATTGCTGATATTAGAGACAATATAACTTTGGTTCAGATAGAGTGTGAAGGACAGTGCTGAGAAGAAGCTAATTATATTCATTGATTTAAAGAAGAAAATCATGGGAAAAAAAGGGTGTGTGCGTAGCCGAGTTGGCAAAGCAATATGAGCATGTTGCATTTCCACAACCATACTGTAGCAGGAGCTATATTCGCCAGCCAAGGATGTTAAATATTTTTTTTATTATTTAGATCATTTATCCATGAAAATATGGAGAAGCAGCGGATGGTGTGTTTGATGTTGAAGCAGCTTCGAAGAGATACCATAAGTCTACTATCCAAGGTAACTATTGTACATTGTTACTATTTTACTTCATAAAAGTAGTGGAAATGTTAGTAGTATCATCAGTGTTTTTCAACCTTTTTTGAGCCAAGGCACATTTTTTGCGTTGAAAAAATGCGGAGGCACACCACCAGCAGACATCATTAAAAAAACGAAACTCAGTTGACAGTAAAAAGTCACAATTGTTGGGTATGACTTTAAAGCATAACCAAGCATGCATCAATATAGCTCTTGTCTCAAAGTAGGTGTACTGTCATGACCTGTCACATCACACCCTGACTTATTTGGAGTTTTTTGCTGTTTTCCTGTGTGTAGTGTTTTAGTTCTTGTTTTGCGCTCCTATTTTAATGGCTTTTTCTCTTTTTTGGTATTTTCCTATAGCAGTTGCATGTCTTCCTTTGAGCGATGTTTCCTGCATCTACTTTGTTTTAGCAATCAAGAAGATTTTAGTTGTTTTTATCCTTCTTTGTGGGGACATTGTTGATTGTCATGTCATGTTCGGATGTACTTTGTGGACGCCGTCTTTGCTCCACAGTAAGTCTTTGCTGTCGTCCAGCCTTATGTTTTTGTTTACTTTGTAGCCAGTTTAGTTTTAGTTTCATTCTGCATAGCCTTCCCTAAGCTTCAATGCCTTTTCTTAGGGGCACTCACCTTTTGTTTATTTTTGGTTTAAGCGTTAGACACCTATTTACCTGTATCCTGCCTCCCGCTGTTTCCAACATCTACAAAGCAATTAGCTACCTGCTGCCACCTACTGATATGGAAGAGTATTACACGGTTACTCTGCTGAGCTCTCGACAGCACCGACACTCAACAACCACACATCATATGCAGACTATAATTACTGCAAAAAATATTTTTTACCCGAATAGGTGAAATTAGATAATCTCCCACGACACACCAGACTGTATCTCACGGCACGGTGGTTGAAAAACACTGATTTATTGTATTTTTTTAATACAATATTTGTTCTTATTCAAATGGATGGATGGATGGATGGATGGATGGATGGATAAAAACATGTTACATGTTAAAAATGTTGGTGTTTTTAGGGGGGCCTAGAACAGATTATTTAGATTTCAATTAATTTCAATGTGGACATTGATTTGAAATACGAGTATTTTGGGTCACGAGTTAACCAATTAAACTGGTAAGCCAATGCACCACTGGACGTAGATTTCTGCGAATGATTTCACATACTGTAGGTTGATTGGCATTTTGAGAAAATAGTAAAAATGACTCCCATTCAAAAGCTAATTAAAGCCCTTGCGTGTGAGGATGATTACCGGACTCTTTAAAAAGATAAATGTGAACAATAAATAAGATTACCTGCACACTCAACTAGTTTTACATCAAGGTCACTGACGACATTGTAAGGTTTTCTGTCGGTGGGCTGGGAATTACAGTACACATATTTATTGTGGGTGATAATGGGAGCTTGAATGGAACCATCTTACCATCTTAATAAGCTCTCATGTGATGCTCTTTAAAAACAATCATTATAGACCTTCCTGGAGCACTAACCTTCTCCCTGTTTATTAATCAGCTAATTACACATTGACAGTCATGGGCTTGCTGATTCCCACACTTAAATGAACAAGGCTCTTTAATGATTAAGCCTTTGTGTTTCTCTCGCTCGCTTACTCTTCCCCATTCTTTCTTTTCCCTCTGAACACACACACCAGTATCCCCTTCCCAAAAAAAAAAACATGACATGAAATGAGACCTCTCAGGTTGAGGGTTTGCTAATAACAAATCTGTTTCCACCAACACACAATAAGACGCACAGTAAAGTACCACAATGGTCACATTGGTTGAAGCACTGAGCTGGTACCTGCGGCAGAAGCAGCACCATCATGAAAGTTTGGCGAGGCGATGCAGGCGTATGCCGCTAGAGACTCTGGTGGTTTTGAAGGGCGCGGGCAGGGTGTGGAGGGGAAGCCGAAGAGAGCAAAATAGTGCGGTGGGCTGCATTTCTGTCAGCAGAAGTGATGGCTGAGCGCAAGCATTATTTGTCTTGTGCTGCCATACAGCCCTCACACCAGCCCGGGCATTAATGAGAGGAGGCCGGACCGCCGGGTAGGAACACGACGCGCCACCGACGCGGGTGATCTGTCACGCAGCCGTCTGGCTCAGGCTAGGAGACACATGAAGGGAAAGAGAGGCAGCGGGACCAAGCCGGGGTCTGCACGCCACACGGCAAACACGCTACTTTCCCTTGTACACAGATAACGTTCAATAGCTGACGCTGATAACTTCAGTCAAACTTAATTACTGCACTCTGGACTGGAAACTCTTTCCTGAAATGAATCATGTCTGACTTCTTACGATCGCTCCTGCATGGCAAGGAAGAATACGAGTCATTTGAGCGCAGCCGTTAACTACTTCAACAAAACACAGGAAAAGTACAAAGGCAGAACAAAACAAGCAAAACGTGGAACATCTAAATGAGGGGTGTCAAACTCATTGTAGCTCAGGGGCCACATGGAGGAAAATCTATTCCCAAGTGGGCCGTAATGGTAAAATCATGGCATGATAACTTTAAAATAAAGACAACTCCAGGTTGTTTTCTTTGTTTTACTTAGGCCAAAAATACAACAAGCACATTCTGAAAACGTACAAATCACAAATAATCCTCTGGACAAAACACTACAAGTTTGTTAAAAATTCTGAGGAAATTTGTGCAGCTTCAAAAACACAATGAGCTTAGACTTTGTCTCAGCCAGGATTAAACTTTAATTCACAGTCTTTCTGGTATTGAGCAAAAAACACAACATGTAAACTCTTCGAGGTATCAAAATCCTCCTTTGTCATGTCCACGTATCAATCCAGTACTAACTCAACAAACCATAAAAAACGTAGGTAAAAACTATTCAAAAGGGTTAAGTTTACTTTTCTTGTGTCTGACAGGGACATTTTGGGGGAATAAGAGTGCCAAATAACGATGTGTTCGAAGCAGAAGACAAAAAACGGCAGGTTTTAAGTTTGACGTGGGTCGAGGAGAAGGAGCCACAGTCACCATTTACTGTGTACCTCCTGCTTGGCCTCGGTATGCCTAACAGAATTGCTATTGTGACATCCAGTGGACACATTTAGAACAGGAGTTTCTTTCCTTAAAAAAAAAACGGCAAACTTTTATACTTGGCAAACTCATCACGCAGGCTGGATAAACCTGTTCTTCTTTATGCTACAGTGTAGTCTGAACTGTTTATGCTAATGAGCAGATTACTTGCAATCATCTGCCAACACAGCAGGGGTCAGTAGTTTCCTAAGAGGAAACAACCACAGTTAACTAACTTCTTGTTTATTCTGAAGATGGCGACTGCAGCACCATACAGATTGTTGACAAACATTAGTCACTTTTAGTGCTCAGTGTGCTCTGAAACCGATCATATTTATATCGTAACGGCCTGGCAGTAATGTGGAGTTTAAACTGTCTGACTGTTTGTGTGGTTGTGAACGCATCAGGGGCAGCCAGCTGCGAGTTTATTGCTGATGTAGTTTTGCCGTGGTTAAGGCCGACAGGAACCAGTTTTGCTAAATAAAGCGGTTGTTGATAAGCCGCCTCTTCATCATCTTTATAACATCTCAGCAGACATTACGATAGCATATTCATATAACTGCTCATATTTGAGTATTACATTTTTCTTTGCTGACACACTCCTCAATTTTCACCATTGTTTCTTTTGTTTTGGCCAACTTTTTGGTGCTTCATCACAAGGGCAAAGCAACTCTGCAATCTGTGTCAAGGTCAAGGTCAGAATCTTTAGTAGGCGCACATTAAGGTCTGCTGGAGGGTTAGGAGGAGCAAGCGGGCGTTGCTTACGCTGGCACTGTGACCCTGTAGTATAAAGAAGCCTTCAGGGTGAAAGTCTGTTCTGCAATGCGGACCTTTCTACTGTAATTTGTTCAGATTTGGAATCTTTTTTTTTTCCATAAGAAATAGTAATAAATAATGAGTATAATTATTTTGTTCCAGTATGCATTCCATTATAGCTAATGTACCTTCCCAAGGTTTCTTCTTTTTCCCATTTTGGACTTTTGGATGTGGGTTCAGATCAGGGGATGTCGTTGTGGTTTGTGAAGCACTTCTGATTGAGGGCTACACAAATAAACTAAGATTGACTTTGATTGATTGAATGTTAGTATCTAATTTATTTATCTATTTTTTATTTATTGTTAAAAAAAATGTACTTTCATTATTTTTGTTATCACTATTTCTGTGTTTGTCTTTTTACTTTTCCTTAACACTGCAAACTATAATATGTTGTATTTTCTTAAGTTACAAAAAGCTTAGTAATGATTATTTTTCTTGACACATTTCTTTCTTTGAACACAGGAAGTGAAGAAAATTAAATTGACGAAACGCAAACAAAATATTGTAAGTGAAACTACTAGGGCGTTTTAATGTGCACCATTTTCATATATACAGCACAAGTACACAACGTAGCAATACTATCCACCAATTATGTATGATTGATAGCTAAAATTGTTTAGGCTGTACACATAGTGATAGTCTTGCAATATTAAAGGCCTACTGAAATGCGATTTTCTTATTTAAACGGGGATAGCAGGTTCATTCTATGTGTCATACTTGATCATTTCGCGATATTGCCATATTTTTGCTGAAAGGATTTAGTAGAGAACATCGACGATAAAGTTCGCAACTTTTGGTCGCTGATAAAAAAGCCTTGCCTGTACCGGAAGTAGCAGACGAGTAGCGTGTGACGTCACAGTTTGTGGAGCTCCTCACATCTGCACATTGTTTACAATCATGGCCACCAACAGCGAGAGCGATTCGGACCGAGAAAGCGACGATTTCCCCATTAATTTGAGCGAGGATGAAAGATTCGTGGATGAGGAAAGTGAGAGTGAAGGACTAGAGGGCAGTGGGAGCGATTCAGATAGGGAAGATGCTGTGAGAGGCGGGTGGGGCCTGATATTCAGCTGGGAATGACTAAAACAGTAAATAAACACAGGACATACTCTATTAGCCACAACACAACCAGGCTTATATTTAATATGCCACAAATTAGTCCCGCATAACAAACAACCTCCCCCCTCCCGTCCATATAACCCGCCAATACAACTCAAACACCTGCACAACACACTCAATCCCACAGCCCAAAGTACCGTTCACCTCGCAAAGTTCATACAGCACATATATTTCCCCAAAGTCCCCAAAGTGACATGCACATAGCGGAACGCACGTACGGGCAAGCGATCAAATGTTTTCCAACTCAAAGTCCTCCTGGTAAGAGTCTCTGTTGTCCCAGTTCTCCACAGGCCAATGGTAAAGCTTGACTGTCATCTTCCGGGAATGTAAACAATGAAACACTGGCTGTGTTATGCGGCACAACAGTCAGGGGGTGCATTCTACGGCGGGGGTGCGTTATCCGGCACAACACCTGCCGCAATACACCGCTTCCCGCCTACAGCTTTCTTCTTTGCTGTCTCCATTGTTTATTGAACAAATTGCAAAAGATTCACCAACACAGATGTCCAGAATACTGTGGAATTTTGCGATGAAAACAGACGACTTAATAGCTGGCCACAATGCTGTCCCAAAATGTCCTCTACAATCCGTGACGTCACGCGCAGGCGTCATCATACCGAGACGTTTTCAGCCGGATATTTCGTCGAAATTTAAAATTGCACTTTAGTAAGCTAACCCGGCCGTATTGGCATGTGTTGCAATGTTAAGATTTCATCATTGATATATAAACTATCAGACTGCGTGGTTGGTAGTAGTGGGTTTCAGTAGGCCTTTAAAGTGTTAAACATATCCCGTTAATATCAAAATATGCCATGCTTATTTAAGTGAGTGATATCGCTACAACCTATCATTTACGACTGACAGTAAAGGCATCTTCTGGTTTTTGCTTTCTTACTGTCAGTGGAGAGCAATGTCAACTATGTGCAATGTGATTGGCTGTGATGGATTTGGGGATTGGCGTTATGGTCAAAAGGGATGCCCTGTGTGAGGTTTCTCTTCTTTCTGGGAAGGCAAAATGTAAACGTTATGTGGTGAATCTAAAGGGTTATATTCATACGCCCTACCCCTCGTTAGGTCCACTACCCCTACATGCAAAGAGTCATTGGAACGTGCAAAATGTAGGGATAGGGCTAAAAAGTAGGGCGAGGAGGAGAATAGTGACTGGTCCTTACTGTCACTAAACACCTTCTTATTATTATTGTAGACTTATTGCCATATATACTGAGCAGCCAGGACAGACATACTGTATGTATACCACTTACTTTACTACTATACCAATACTTTGTATTACATTTTATTTCTGATTCTTGGGTCATCTTCATGTCTTCATTATTGTTATATAATTACTGGAACCTTTCCGTGATGGCGTCCCAAAAAAAAATAAAAAAAATCCGGTTAAAAGGCAAAACAAAAAATAGTTGTGATTTAGTCCTTCAGATATTCATTAACAGGGCTCCTGAGTTTTGCTGACGCCTGATGTGATGCCATGTGTACCAAAGGCTCAACTATGGATTTTTCCACCACATTTTACACTTGGCAGGACAAGTAAAGACAGTGAAAAAGTTATAATTTATTTGACATAAAACCAAACCTTAAACTATTTGGCTTATACCAAAAATTAGCACATTAGCAAAGGCTATGTTTTACCACGATATATGTTATATGCTATCAATAATGAAAAGACTAAACAAACGAATGTCTATATTTGTCACAATTAGAACGGAAACATTTAATTAAACAAAAATGACAAATGCAATGGATGCTACATTGATGTTGAAACGGTGAGTGAAATCATACACATTTCCAAACACTGCTTTTAAAAATGTTGTACTTTTCCCGTGTGCATGTGGTCGTACCAGGAAGAGGGCTACCCTCAGGCATAACTATGGCATGCAACATCTTTAATGTAACAAAGGGTAGCAGTAGAGTGGAAAAACAAGTTGACTTTATATGCTTAATTGTGTTTCTTTGTATCCATTAAACCATATCCAATTGTACTTACAATGTACGAAGAATGAGAAAATACCGTCTAAACATCACAAAATACAACAAATTCAGTCGGCCAATTTCAATATTCCGCTTTGAATATCTTCAGCAAATTTCGTAGATTCTTTGTCACTGGAGTAACACTTCTGCACTCTGACCGTATCATCAGATCAGTCATACTTGAAATACGCAAAAATTGGAAAGAGATGTGCTGTTTATTATTCACAATCCTTATGTAAGACAAGAACACACATGCTTGACTTTTTGATGCATTCAAAATTGTTAATAAATAGCCAACAATAGAGTCAACTAAAAATAGGTCCTATATTGCGCCAATTATACCCTCTAAAAACATCCAGAAACCACCAACAATACTCCATTTACGTGTAGTGACCTGAAAATGAACCAAATAGGAGTGATCTTGTTATTATAAGGGCTAACGCAGACGTCCTACTTTAGCGGCACATTGATAGCAGTGATGCTAGCTTATGCTGCTATTGTTGAAACACTAAGATGGTTCTGCTTTGTCTCAAACTTGCTAAAAAAAAAATTATAGATTATAATTCATTCATCTCTCACCTGGTGGTAGACAAATGTGGCCACAGTCTGGTCGACTTTGACATCCCAAGAGATGACAAAAAAGACTTGGTGCGGCAACTTTATTTCAACCCTTCATGAGGATTGCGATTGAATCTTCATCTAAATGAGATCATGTGAGCGTATTGTCGGCATCCCAGCGCCAGTGGAAATTGTACAGTAAGTATTTGTTTTATTATGGTTTATTATGGTTAGTTTGTAAGTTTAGCAACCGAACAATTCTGCTTATATTATAGTTTTACACAAAAGCTGCATACGTTTAGCACTCGGCTTCGAAAACTTGTTGCTCATCCTCATTGTGTTCAGGCTTGAAAATATAAGGTTGTGGATCATCATATTTCCCAAAGTAATTGTTCTTGGCTCTAACAAAGTCTGCTTAAAGGCCTACTGAAATGTGAATTTCTTATTTAAACGGGGATATCAGGTCCATTCTATATGTCATACTTGATCATTTCGCGATATTGCCATATTTTTGCTGAAAGGATTTAGTAGAGAATATCGACGATAAAGTTCGCAACTTTTGGTCGCTGATAAAAAAGCCTTGCCTGTACCGGAAGTAGCAGACGAGTAGCGTGACGTCACAGGTTGTGGAGCTCCTCACATCTGCACATTGTTTACAATCATGGCCACCAGCAGCGAGAGCGATTCGGACCGAGAAAGCGACGATTTCTCCATTAATTTGAGCGAGGATGAAAGATTCGTGGATGAGGAAAGTGAGAGTGAAGGACTAGAGGGCAGTGGGAGCGATTCAGCTGGGAATGACTAAAACAGTAAATAAACACAAGACATATATATACTCTATTAGCCACAACACAACCATGCTTATATTTAATATGCCACAAATTAATCCCACATAACAAACACCTCCCCCCTCCCGTCCATATAACCCGCCAATACAACTCAAACACCTGCACAACACACTCAATCCCACAATCCAAAGTACCGTTCACCTCCCCAAAGTTCATACAGCACATATATTTCCCCAAAGTCCCCAAAGTTACGTACGTGACATGCACATAGCAGCACGCACGTACGGGCAAGCGATCAAATGTTTGGAAGCCGCAGCTGCATGCGTACTCACGGTACCGCGTCTGCCCATCCAACTCAAAGTCTTCCTGGTAAGAGTCTCTGTTGTCCCAGTTCTCCACAGGCCAATGGTAAAGCTTGACTGTCATCTTTCGGGAATGTAAACAATGAAACACCGGCTGTGTCATCCGGCACAACAGTCAGGGGGTGCATTCTACGGCGGGGGTGCGTTATCCGGCACAACACCTGCCGCAATACACCGCTTCCCACCTACAGCTTTCTTCTTTGCTGTCTCCATTGTTCATTGAACAAATTGCAAAAGATTCACCAACACAGATGTCCAGAATACTGTGGAATTTTGCGATGAAAACAGACGACTTAATAGCTGGCCACCATGCTGTCCCAAAATGTCCTCTACAATGCGTGACGTCACGCGCAGGCGTCATCATACCGAGACGTTTTCAGCAGGATATTTCGCGCAAAATTTAAAATTGCACTTTAGTAAGCTAACCCGGCCATATTGGCATGTGTTGCAATGTTAAGATTTCATCATTGATTTATAGACTATCAGACTGCGTAGTTGGTAGTAGTGGGTTTCAGTAGGCCTTTAATTAGCATTGTTGTTGGTGAGGAAGGGATCTCTGGTTCCTAACTCTACGTCACTTTCCACGTGACTGGCTTGCTCATTAATTCTCAAAATGGCTCAGGTACTGTATCTCTGTGGCATTGATACTATTTTGATCGTATCTATTTATTCGCAAACTTTGGAAGAGTTTTTGTTTTCATAATTCAGATATATATGATAACAGCTTCAGTATATAGGCAACTTGTTTTTTCACTCCAATAATCTGGGGGGTTGAGGTAACATTTATAATAACCAATATTTATACCACTTGTATAAAACTGCTACCAATGTAGACCTGAATAGCACCAGGTGAGACATGAGGGAAGGCTGGCATA
Organism: Nerophis lumbriciformis; assembly: GCF_033978685.3. Lineage (NCBI taxonomy): Eukaryota > Metazoa > Chordata > Actinopteri > Syngnathiformes > Syngnathidae > Nerophis > Nerophis lumbriciformis. The sequence goes on from NC_084555.2 coordinate 34,398,659, forward strand.
CTTGGTTCAACATCTGTGAAAAGAGTTGTTGGATTGAGTTCGCTGATTGATGGTGGTGACAAAAGTAGAAAATGGCCAATTGAAGGCTGCGAAACGGAGAGGTGATCTAATCCAAACAGATACCTGGCTCTTGATGTCCTTTTCTGCTGTTGTGTGTGTGGGGTTTTTTCACCAGAGCTGCTGTGGAAGTGCTAAAAGGGTAAAGACAAAAGACAAAGCAACAGCTGGGTACCATCTCAGTAATTCCCCATGGAGCCCAGGAAGACACCTCAGGCTGCACACCATTTTCACTCCTGATTACAGACTTTCAAATCAAGCACTAACACAAACAACAAACCACTTCTTGGGGTCCACTCCAACAAAGATGGTGCTGTCGTGTCCGCTAACAGACATCTGCTGCTCCTTGTCATTAAACGCAGCAAAACATTCTTTCAATGCAAATAAAAAGTCCACTTAAAACATCGTCACTCCACGGGTCATTGACTTTTTAAAGAGAGAATGGAGAAACAGCAAAATAAGGTTTGTCGGCGTGCATCTCCTGGCAGTGCTGAGATTACTGAAAAGCTATGAGGAGCTTGCTGCCAAGGCAAAGATTCACACTAAGCAGACACAGCTGCAGAAACTGACGTTGGGCAGCATGATATGATTCATAAATCACAGTGGACAACGAGCACAAGACTTACAAAATCTGCAAGACTGTCCTGGAACAATATTAACATGACTTGTAACAGTCAGGAAACCACTGACTGAATTATATTTGTGTAGTTTGTTTCATACACCAGACACAGATCAAACTGCACTTTGAGGATCCTCACAGCTGTGGTAAAATATGTACAGGATGAACACATATATACCCACTCTCATAATAGCCTTTTTACTTTTTCACATTAAAGGTCTACTGAAATCCACTACTACTGACCACGCAGTCTGATAGTTTATATATCAATGATGAAATCTTAACATTGCAACACATGCCAATAGCTTACTAAAGTGCAATTTTAAATTCCGCGCAAAATATCCTGCTGAAAACGTCTCGGTATGATGACGCCTGCGCGTGACGTCACGGATTGTAGAGGACATTTTGGGACAGCATGGTGGCCAGCTATTACGTCGTCTGTTTTCATCGCAAAATTCCACAGTATTCTGGACTTTTGTGTTGGTGAATCTTTCGCACTTTGTTCAATGAACAATGGAAACAGCAAAGAAGAAAGCTGTAGGTGGGAAGCGGTGTATTGCGGCAGGTGTTGTGCCGGATAACGCACCCCCGCCGTAGAATGCACCCCCTGACTGTTGTGCCGGATAACACAGCCGGTGTTTAATTGTTTACATTCCTGAAAGATGACAGTCAAGCTTTACCATTGGCCTGTGGAGAACTGGGACAACAGAGACTCTTACTAGGAGGACTTTGAGTTGGATACGCAGACGCGGTACCGTGAGTACGCATGCAGCTGCGGCTTCCAAACATTTGATCGCTTGCCCGTACGCGCGTGCAGCTATGTGCATGTCACGTACGTAACTTTGGGGACTTTGGGGAAATATATGTGCTGTATGAACTTTGAGGAGGTGAACGGTACTTTGGGCTGTGGGATTGAGTGTGTTGTGCAGGTGTTTGAGTTGTATTGGCGGGTTATATGGACGGGAGGGGGGAGGTGTTTGTTATGCGGGATTAATTTGTGGCATATTAAATATAAGCCTGGTTGTGTTGTGGCTAATAGAGTATATATATGTCTTGTGTTTATTTACTGTTTTAGTCATTCCCAGCTGAATATCAGGTCCCACCCGCCTGTCACAGCATCTTCCCTATCTGAATCGCTCCCACTGCCCTCTAGTCCTTCACTCTCACTTTCCTCATCCACGAATCTTTCATCCTAGCTCAAATTAATGGGGAAATCGTCGCCTTCTCGGTCCGAATCGCTCTCGCTGCTGGTGGCCATGATTGTAAACAATGTGCAGATGTGAGGAGCTCCACAACCTGTGACGTCACGCTACTCGTCTGCTACTTCCGGTACAGGCAAGGCTTTTTTATCAGCGACCAGAAGTTGCGAACTTTATCGTCGATGTTCTCTACTAAATCCTTTCAGCAAAAATATGTCAATATCACGAAATGATCAAGTATGACACATAGAATGGACCTGCTATCCCCGTTTAAATAAGAAAATCGCATTTCAGTAGGCTTTTAAGGCAGTCTTTTTCAAATAGTGGGGTGGTGACCCCTGGGGGGGCGCGGTGCAATGCCAAGGGGAGATGGGGGGGGGCAGTGTGACCTCGGGAAACATGCTTTTTTTGCTGTAACAGATTATGATGAAGCGAGTGTAGTACTTGACTTCACCGGAACCACCATGAGAGACGAGGAAAGACCGGTGTGTTGTTTCCTTTAATGTTAATAATCTTACAATGTTATGCAGAGAGGTATGGTTATAACAATTTTATAGACAAATTATACTATTTATATTCATGGTGGAAAATGGGGGGGGCGCAAAATAATTTCTTCTTCCTAGTGGGTCGTAACAGAAAATATTTGAGAAGCACTGCATTAAGGGAAGGGGTGAGTCCTTTTTTATTCTCACGGCAAGTGGCTCACACTGAGGAGGTGAAGGACAGAGTCACTGGCCGTTCCATCAGTCAGTGCAATAAATGGATGCAATTTGTAGCCAAGTAAAGCAGGCACTCGTTTTAAATTTCACCTCTTTTATTTAATTGAATGATGCAGCTCGGTACAATGCAATGTGCAGCTATATTAATAATAATCACCGGCCTGCACCCCACACTAAATCAGGGAACGAGCAGCATGTTTTTATTCAATGGAAGTGAAGCAAGGAAGAAAAGCTGGACAAACCAATTGAGATTTCAATCCAGCACACATACTGAACCCTCAGCCATCAGGCTAATGAAAAAAGTAAGGTATACTGCTCCAAACACACACAATTGTGTGCACAGCCGACTATACTTAAGATAAAACTACCAGATCAGATTGTTTCTGTGGGACGACCAAGACATTTAAAGTCCTTAAAATGCTACATAAAGCTCTTCCGTTGAGATGCATAAAGTTTTATATCTGCTAGTTTAATCTCCAATAATGTCTCAAGTGGGATTCAAGTGTACAGCAAAGTATTCACATCGTTTCACCTTTTCCACATGTTGTCATGTTACAGCCTTATACCAAAAATGCAATACATTCATCTTTGTCCTCAAAATTCTACAGACAAATATATACTCCATAATGACAATGTGAAAAGTTTAGTAGTAGTAGCAAATATGTGAAAAATCACTAAAACTAAATAAGTAAAAAAAAAAAAACATGTAAATAAGTGTTCACAGCCCTTGCTCAATACTTTGTTGATGCACCGTTGGCAGCAATTACAGCTTCAAGTCTTTTTGAATACGATGCCACAAGCTTGGCACACCTATCTTTAGGCAGTTCACCCATTCCTCTTTGCAGTACCTCTCAATCTCCATCAGGTTGGATGGTTAGCATACATTTTCATCCAGAATGTCTCTTTAAATAGCTGCATTCATCTTTCCCTCTATCCTGACCAGTCTCTCAGTTCCTGCAGCTGAAAACCATCCCCACAGCATGATGCTGCCACCATCATGCTTCACTGTAGGGATGGTATTGGCCTGGTATTGAGCGGTGCCTGGTTTCCTCCTAACATGATGCATGGCATTCAGGCCAAAGAGTTAAACGTTTGTCTCATCAGAACAGAGCATTTTGTTTCTCATGGTCTGAGTCTTTCATGTGCATTTTGGCATTTTGGCAAACTTTTTACTAAGACATGGTTTCCGTCTGGATTTCTGCAGAGATGGTTGTCTTTCTGGAAGGTTCTCCTCTCTCCACAGAGGAATGCTGTAGCTCTGACATCGGGTTCTTGGTCACCTCCCTGACTAGACTAAGATGAATGCAGCAATGTACAGAGACATCCTGGATGAAAACCAACACTTCTCATCCAGTCTGATGCAGCTTGAGAGGTGCTGCAAAGAGGAATGTGTAAAACTGCCCAAATATAGGTGTGCCAACCTTGTGGCATCTTATTCAAAAAGACTTGAGGCTGTAATTGCTCCCAACGGTGCAACAACAAAGTATTGAGCAAAGACTGTGAATACTTATGTACAAACGTACATGTGCATTATTTACTGTAGATTTTTTTTAGTTTAAATAAATTTGCAAAATTAAGAAAAAAAAGTTTTCACATTGTCATTATGGGGTATTTATTGTCTGTTGAATTTCGAGGACAAAAATTAATGTATTACATTTTGGAATAACGCTGTAACATACCAAAATGTGGAACAAGTGAAAAGCTATGAATTCATTTTTGTCCTCAAAATTCTACAGACAGATATTGTAGTGTGCTTCATTCGCTTACCAAGATGCACCAAAGTGCCCCGTGTTAGTGTTTCTAAGAGGCGCACAAAGCACACATTTTAGTCACAGCTCAAAACTAACAATGCACACAATCTTGCATTTGCGACATGAATATTTTGTCACTTTTTTTCATTTCTATTAAGGGATGTTTGGAGCAGAGAGAACACATTCCATGAATGGCGGTCTCGCACGTGCAGCGCTCACATTAACAAATTACACCTGCCCTACGCCTCCTGTGTCATATGTCAAGAGCCCTGAAATAGGAAAAGCCCCTCCACTGGTGTAATAGCCCTGACTTCTGAGATGTAAACGTAAGGTCAAGGTCCGTTCTATCACTGGCGGAGGTGGGTGGGTGGGGCAGGTTGCTCGGCTGTGATAGATGTTTATGTACGGGAGGAGGGGGTGGGTAAAGTAAGGGCGCGGCAGTGAAACAAAATGTTTTTATTCGCGTACAATATGCTTTATCATACAGAGGATTTTGGGGCACAATAAAATAATCAAAATAGACAACCTGCTTGTATAAGATGACTGATCGCTGGATGACATCCACTCTCATTAACCCCTTTGGCTGGTTTGAGAGTGCACGGCAACATAAGCAACCTCACCAGGCATGTGCTTCCATGAGGCCCCATCAGGGCAGCCTTTTAACAGGCAGCATGTTCGTTGACCTCAGTGGCCATAAATCACATGACGGGTGCACAGGCGTGGGGTGTCAGAAGCCGCGCAAGGAGGGCTCCCTTTGAGTCTCTAAGTTGTATAATCAATAGATATAAAAAGAAATGGCCTGACCGTTATTCTCTCTCTGCTACCGCACTCTAATAAAATCCCAGTAATGCATATTTCATTTACTTTTATACTTATTGATTACCAGTACTCCAGTTAGTAAATCACATGCCTATCGATCCCTCAATCGTACCTCTGTCGGACAGCACATAACCAGCCATTTGCACCACTGATAAAGAGCTCAGCCATTGAACTACCACAGTAAATCTTTGCAAACTAACTTTTTAATACCAAAATCGATTCTTGTTTAAACGTCCCATTAATTCACGATACATACCTGAAAGTATTAAAATAACATTCCGATGCATCTGGTCTTATTGTGCCGGGGTGCGTCCCTCTGACTCTTCCTTCATTACTCTGATGATGGCCAAGTGTGGTCAGGACTTTAAGAAGCATGCTAATCCTATATGAGAAAATTATCCACTGGTTTTTCATGCATTTTGCTTAAAAATATCACATAAATGTTTGGTTGTACTGTGGACCCCTGCATATTTGCGATTAAGCATTTGCATCCGAGCACATTTGCAGATGTTTTAATCTTTTTTTAAATTTTGTAAATTTATAAATATTTGATGGTAAAGCATGAAAAGTACAATACAGCATACTTGAACAAAGTACGTCCGGTCTCTAACATTACAGCAAAGTGAACACAAGTTAATATATGATCATAAATCATGACTGGAATTACAACAGGAAGGGGGGAAAAAGACAAAAACAAAAAGCTGGTTACATTAACTGTTACACGGGACGACCCAACATATTTCAGAGCAGCTTTTATCGGGGCGGTATAGCTCGGTTGGTAGAGCGGCCGTGCCAGCAACTGGAGGATTCCAGGTTCGATCCCCGCTTCCGCTATCCTAGTCACTGCCGTTGTGTCCTTGGGCAAGACACTTTACCCACCTGCTCCCAGTGCCACCCACACTGGTATAAATGTAACTTAGATATTGGGTTTCACTATGTAAAGTGCTTTGAGTCACTAGAGAAAAGCGCTATATAAATATAATTCACAATTCACTTTTATCCGAAGGACTCGGCAATTATGGCAAAAATCTAAATTACAATATATTGAACCTTTATACTCCAATTTTGGTTCATGCGCGATTACTCCACTCTTAACTCAAGTTTTTTTTCCTCAATATTTTTATACTTTTGAAACAGGGAAGATGCACAGATGAACAATTAAGGGGGATTTATTGAAACAATGGGATTAAAAACGCATCAGCTAGAATGACAAAGTTTTGCAAAAAAAAAAAAAAAAAAAATTCTCAAAAAGGATTAAAAAAAAAATGTATTGCAAAATAATTGTTTGCAAGATAAAGGCCTACTGAAATGTGATTTTCTTATTTAAACGGGGATAGCAGGTCCATCATTTTTGCGATATTGCCATATTTTTGCTGAAAGGATTTAGAAGAGAACATCGACGATAAAGTTTGCAACTTTTGGTCGCTGATAAAAAAGCCTTGCCTGTACCGGAAGTAGCAGACGATATGGGCGTGACGTCACAGGTTGTGGAGCTCCTCACATCTGCACATTGTTTACAATCATGGCCACCAGCAGCGAGAGCGATTCGGACCGAGAAAGCGACGATTTCCCCATTAATTTGAGCGAGGATGAAAGATTTGTGGATGAGGAAAGTGAGAGTGAAGGACAGAGGGCAGTGGGAGCGATTCAGATAGGGAAGATGCTGTGAGAGTCGGGTGGGACCTGATATTCAGCTGGGAATGACTAAAACAGTAAATAAACACAAGACTCTATTAGCCACAACACAACCAGGCTTATTTTTAATATGTCACAAATTAATCCCGCATAACAAACACCTCCCGTCCATATAACCCGCCAATACAACTCAAACACCTGCACAACACACTCAATCCCACAGCCCAAAGTACCGTTCACCTCCCCAAAGTTCATACAGCACATATATTTCCCTAAAGTCCCCAAAGTTACGTACGTGACATGCACATAGCGGCACGCACGTACGGGCAAGCGATCAAATGTTTGGAAGCCGCAGCTGCATGCGTACTCACGGTACCGTGTCTGCGCATCCAACTCAAAGTCCTCCTGGTAAGAGTCTCTGTTGTCCCAGTTCCCCACAGGCCAATGGTATAGCTTGACTGTCATCTTCCGGGAATGTAAACAATGAAACACCAGCTGTGTTTGTGTTGCTGCAGTCGGCCGCAATACACCGCTTCCCACCTACAGCTTTCTTCTTTGCTGTCTCCATTGTTCATTGAACAAATTGCAAAAGATTCACCAACACAGATGTCCAGAATACTGTGGAATTTTGCGATGAAAACAGACGACTTAATAGCTGGCCACCATGCTGTCCCAAAATGTCCTCTACAATCCGTGACGTCACGCGCTGACGTCATCATACCGAGACGAATTCAGCAGGATATTTCGTGCAAAATTTAAAATTGCACTTTAGTAAGCTATTGGCAAGTGTTGCAATGTTAAAATTTCATCATTGATATACAAACTATCAGACTGCGTGGTCGGTAGTAGTGGGTTTCAGTAGGCCTTTAAACAATGTTTTATTGGTGTGTAGAAATATAGAATAAATTTCACCTGACAAAGAAGGTATTTTTTACGTTAAATTATTTCTACAATCCTTTCTATAACGTGTGGCATTTTTTAAAATGATACCGTTCGGGACATCTACTTTATGGCGGCATGTGTTGTCGGGAGCTTATAAGTAGTCTGAGTCTCTCTTTTTGTAGTGTCATGCATTGTTCATATTCTCTAACATGATGTGGCTTTAAATGCGGGAAAAGATTTAATGTGTTACCTTTGGACACAGACACAGTTTTTCGGCAGTTTGCACTTTGTTACTTATCGGTCGACGTCATCCTGATTGAAGCCAAAGTATCGGCACGCAACTGACACTAAATTCCTTTTTGGTACAAGGTTGTACTGACGGCAATGTTTGTGTTTTCCTCCATGATACTTCTCTGTAGCAGACTGGCTGGACAATGTCATTTGACATGACGACTTTTTCTGCCGCTCTTCTGGCGGTCTTCACGCTTAGTGACACCTGGTGGACAGTCATGTAACTACACAACCAGGAGTGTATCCTGAGAGGACAGTTTATCCATCCATCCCTTTTCTACCGCTTGTCCATTTGTATAAAAAAAATCGAGGCAGTTTTCACATCGGTTTAAAGTTCAAAATTTAGATTTTGATTACGTTTCGATGAATTGCTCGGCTCTACGTTGAGCGTCTGCCATAGCTAGCCGCTATAGAGGGAGATGGCTGTGAGAAGGTGGCAACGCCATGAGAAAAAGATGCGCAGTTGCAGCCACACTTGCCAACCTTGGGACCTCCGATTTTGGGAGGTGGGGGCGTGGTCGGGGGTGGGGCAGGGGCGTGGTTGGGGGCGTGGTTAAGACGGGAGGAGTATATTTACAGCTAGAATTCACCAAGTCAAGTATTTCATATATATATACATATATATATATATATATATATATATATATATATACATATACAGTGCCGGCCCAAGCCTCCATGGGGCCCTAAGCAAAATTTGATTTTGGGGCCCTCTATTTCTGCCAATAATATTGATTGTTGATCATTCACACACCTACTATAAACTCATTGCGGCTCTGGCAGTGTTGTTTACATTATCCTATTGTCAGCCTGGCATGTCTTTACAAATGACATGTCATTTATAAAGATATGGGGGTGGCCCAGTTAAGAACATAAATAATACCAATGAATGAACGAATGATGTCCAGAGTGCCACATATGGTTCCTAATCTTAAAATGTAGAAAACATTCAGCTGCAAGAGTGGCCTGGGGTTGAACAGTCCAAGTGATAAAGCTTTGTATTTACAGTAAAAGTGTCATCTTGTCTCATCAGTCTTGTACTTATTAGTCTTTAATTACTAGTTTACATTTTTAGTTAATTGTTCATATTTAATGTTTACTTTGTACAAAGAGAGCGCAGTCTACTGAAGTTAAATTCATCAATAGTTTTCCCCTTTGAAAGACGCAAGGCAAATTCCTTCCATTTCACCATGTTGCTACAATGATCTTCACTGTTTTCATGCTGTTTCAGCAGTGCACCTATGTTGACCCAATCCCGCTGTCCCTCGGCTGCCAGTTTTAAGGACTTTTTGGAAAATAATTTGCAGCAAAAGCAATAGACTGCATCTTTACTTCTTGAATAAGTCAGCCAGCTACGCTTGACTTTTTCCCCATTGACTAGCTGTCTGTAGGTATAATGATAATGAAAACTTCGGCCATCATGCCGTTTGGGGAATGAAAAGTTCTCCTTAATAGACAGTGGTCCTCTGATCACCTGTCTGAATCTGAGAGGAAAGATATGGCGTCACATTAGTGCCAAAAATCCGAGCGCATAAAAACTGTTATCGCGCGCTGATTCTCCACTTCGTGCGCGCGCGACACCCTTTTGCGCGCGCGTGGTGTCTTTTTGCGCGCGCGTGGTGCCTTTCTGCGCGCGCGCCGTCTCGGTCTGTGCGCTCTCTGTGTACTCCTGGCATCTCTCCTCGCGCTGTCATGTTTCTTTTTGGCACTTTGGGGGCAGGTATGCTTAGACGGCCCCTCCTTTCTGATTGGCTCTGAGCATTTTTCATAAGACCAATCATTCTCCAGCGTAGCAACGTTGTAGCCATCTTACCTCGGACAGCTAGCCTCAATCATTACATTGATGTCAAAGCAAGTTATGGTAATTTAATTAGTACATGTACCAATTAAATTACCATAACTTGCTCGATTTTCGACCAATTTACAAACGGTTTGCCTTGTTACAAATCTTATTACATGTAGATATGACATAGGATGCTGCACCTGTTGAAATCACCTCTTTCGCTATAAAAAAAAATTACTTAATTGTGCAACATAGTTGTGTAGGGTCAGTGTTAGTCAGTTCTCTGACTCTTTTAAACTGTTTCAGAATACATTATTAAAAGGCTATTTTTAACATTTTAAAAACAAAATTCAAAGATTATTTCATTAATTTTATGGCTGAATCAAAAGAAATTCCATAAATTAGAAAACAAATGTTCAAGAAGAAGTGAAAACTTTGCGCCTATAACAATCTTGATACATATTGACGATGACCCGCCCTGCTATACTTCTGATTATCTCTGAGCATTTTTCGTCTGGCCAATCTGAAAGAAGGGGCCGGCTAAGCATACCCACCCCCAAAGTGCCAAAACGAAACATGCCAGCGCACAGACCGAGACGGCACGCGCGCAAAAAGGCACCACGCGCGCGCAAAAGGGTGTCGCGCGCGCGCACGAAGTGGAGAATCAGCGCGCGATAACAGTTTTTATGCGCTCGGATTTTTGGCACTAATGTGACGCCATAGCAGGCGGCAAACGTCACAGGTGCAGCAGAGGCAGCTTTACATTTAAAGAGAGGCAGGAAGAATCACTAAGCCTAGATCAGCAGCAGCACTCTGTTGACCTAAAATTGTGTTTTTGTACAATAATATATCTTTGATCATTTAAAAATCATCAGTCAGACTCGTACATGCAAAAAATAAAAAATAAGAATTTTTTGTTAATTGCTTTTGGGGGCCCCCTGGTGGCCGCGGGGCCCTAAGCAAGCGCTTAGTACGCTTATGCCTTGGGCCGGCTCTGTATATATATATATATATATATATATATATATATATATATATATATATATATATATATATATATATATATATAAGAAATACTTGACTTTCAGTGAATCATTTCCATGATACAGACGAAACTCCTAAAATTTTAATATTGTGTACAAGTCCATTCATATCAGCAGTTTAACCTGAGGGTTCCTGGTTCAATCCCCACCTTCTACCAACCTAGTCACATCCGTTGTGTCCTTGAGCAAGACACTTCACCCTTGCTCCTGATGGGTCGTGGTTAGGGCCTTGCATGGCAGCTCCCGCCATCAGTGTGTGAATGTGTGTGTGCATGGGTTAATGTGGAAAGTGTCAAAGCGCTTTGAGTACCTCGAAGGTAGAAAAGCGCTATACGAGTATAACCCATTTACCATATGCCAAGCTTGTAGTTATTATCATTTTGATGATCATGACTTACAGTTTTGGAAAACCCCCATTTTCTGAGATTTTTAATTCAAGGTTTTCATAAACTGTAAGCCATAATCATCAAAATTAAAACAAAAGAAGGCTTGAAATATCTTGTGTTGCATGTTATGTATATGATAATTTCATCTTGTAAATCTAAACAAACCACTCTAACATTTTGACTGTCACCAATATATGTTCTAGGGAGATGACAAAAGATTTTCAAAGTTTGAAAAATGTTAATATAAATTTTACATTCTTGAGTAATTTCCACATATGTTTTATCTTATTAAATTCTACAGAATAATGCCTTTTTTGCTATGCTATGTGCCTGTTAAGACTTCACTGTCTGCTTTGTGTACTCATGTTAGCTCTAAAATAAACACAGTTGATTCTAATCCACCTTTTTGTTTTCTTTTTGTCCAAATAAGAATAAATAAGAGAACCGTTAAGGAACCAAATCATTAGACAGAATGGAAAGTGGAATCGGAACCGGAAAAATCTTTCCAATTCCCCCCCTAGTAGTCAGTCATTACACATTCTCTAGACTAAAATGTGTTCAATATGTGTGAAAGGGAAATATTAAGTATGTAGTCCATGCCTGCATTGTGCTTTACGCATTTAGCTTGGTCATTGTGAACAAACAATTAAGTGTTGTTGGTCGCTTATATATACACTCAATTTAATTGCAAATGTTGATCCGAAATCAGAGGAGAACGTCGTCAGGTTACGCAGAAGAGTTTGAAGGGGTAAGAGCGAGCCACAGTAGCGCCTTAATGCCACAGCTAATCTAGGCTTTATTAGGGTTTCAAAAATAGTCAGTTTTTTACTTTAAGCTACTGCTCTTGAAATGTAAACCCTACAAATTGCTGCGCTTTAGTGTATTTATTTGTGTAGTGTTTATTTGTCATTTAGGGACGACGACCGGCGGTGACTGAAGGAAAGAACAGGTAGCAGGAGGCAACTGAACAACTACAAAATTCTATCAAAGACACAAAGACACAGAGTAAAAAGTGTGCAAGATGGGTTTTTTCGGGTCATATCAGACACTTCTAAAAGGGGAAGTAGTCCCCTAGGGTGCTGACTAAAAGATCAGTGACAGTAGGTCAATTGCAATTTTGGCAGCCACATCCAAAAGCAAATATAACAATTAAAAAGAATAAATCAAAAGAGGAGCGAGGTGCGGCGGTTAGAAAATGGCTATCTATTTTCATCAGGGAACACTGCGCTCCAGGTGCGAGCAGGATCTCAAGATTAATAGAGCTATTCAAATGAATCAGAAAGGATTAGGGTCTCCAGGGAACATAATCAATAGCTGCAAATCAATAATCAATAGGCCACTCACACCAATATACTAACTGCTGACACAGAGATCTCACAATTAAAATGAAAACGGTTAAGGGAGTGGCTTGAGACGATGATTTATCTCACAGCGCGAGTGTCATTTAGAAATAAATAAGTCAATAGAGAGAAGGCTGCTAAGGCACTTTAAGGCGCGTGCAGCATAACAGTATTTCGGGGAGAGCCGCACTCTGAGACGAGGATAAGCGGCAAGCAAGCTCATCTCCGCCTTCATCGCTTAACATCAAATCTTCCATTGTCGTCGTCACCCGGCGCCAAACAGGAGATGACAGCTTTTATTAATATGTCATTTCAGCGTGGTTGCAGTACAAGATTCATTCGCACACTCGGGCCCGCAGGGTAAACACTTTCCACTCAGGCCTCCGGGGTTAGAAATCCATCATGTGGGTAAGATGCGAAAAAGAAATGAAAAAGTGAAAAGGGAGGTCATTCGAAGTTTGTTTAGAGTGGGCATTGGCCACAGTATTGTTACATAGATGGGTCGTGAGGATGGAGGAAGCCACCTCACTGGAGAGTGGATTTGTGCAGTTTAGGGAGAGGAATTCAGCCAGCAAGTCCGACGGGACACATCAGAAGCCCCTCTCGTCAATCCCTCCCTTTCCCTGGTTCATTTGGGAGTATGATTTATACTTTTTGAAGTGAAGGGTCTTGAATCGCACTATAAAGGAATTAAGAGGTCTCCCCTGAGTCTGCCATTCAAATGAGAGCATCGCAGGGATATGAGGGGTTTTTTTAATAGAGAGAAATTAGTATTCACAATGCCTCAAACTGCAATCTGAAGGAACCTTTCAGGTGGAGAAGAAAGAGTCTGTTTGGAAAAGAACGCCCTAAGAAGTCGGGGGCTTTTCATAGCAGTCGTGTATTTGCCCCTCTTCAAGGGGTGCCTTGGGAAATAACCCGATACAGTTAGGGTGTGTGTGTGAAACAAAATTAAGAATGCACCATAAACAGACAATGTGGAAACTAGACAATCAGGAGTCTAACAGTTCCTCAATGAACCACACACAAATGCAACAGTACCTTGGTATGACTGGGAGCCATGTGATGCTTTGACAAACACCTTCTGGACCGACCATTTTTTTTTCCATTGTGAAGTCTGAGATTTGCACTTAAATCTACATTACTCCTATGTCAACATTCAACTTATTCTATTTGGGAAGACTAACCTTGAAAACTATATTAAAGAATCTGTGCATCCAAGTGTTGACGTCCGGCTATTACACTTTACAATGTAAAGTGTTTTGTCCTTATAATCCTTAAAGGGAACCTATTAGAAATGTAAATGGATGGACAATTCCATTCGCATGGCAATACATGGGTCACGATGCCATTTAAAAATAATTCATTTATAAAACAGAACAATTCAATGCGATTTAATTTAGTGTATGAACGACTCAATACGATTCGATTTAGTGTATGAACAATACATTAAGAGTCGATACAGTGTATGAATTATTCAATTCTATCATTAGCATGTGTTGATGGACATATTCTTTTTTACACCACAAAAGAACAGAAGCATACCTTTCTGTCCATACGCTCCTTCCGATGTTAGAGGATAAATATTGAGGACCTTGGCATCATGCACTCAGACTTGATCTGTCCAAGCCAAGTCTATGAGCATGAACTGATGAAAACTACTCGGATGAGAGGGCAAACGTCTTCTGATCAGTTGAATGCCATGAGAATAACAATAACCTGATGAATGAGAACACCCATAGGCATATCCATCTTCAACTATAAAAATAAACACGTTCTATAAAAGTATTTTAACATTTTTAAAACAACATATATACCCAAATATGTTGAATGAATTAAAAAGGGAAACACATGTCACATGTTAAATATATTTATTTTCCACAAGTCAAGTCAGTGTCGTCAGTGACGCCTATGGGGTTCGAGCCAATGGCTTGACTGGGCAGAGACTTCCAGAACAAGGATGAAAAGTAGGGTTGCCAACTCCCTAAAAAAAAAAAGGGACACCTTGCAGGGCTTGTCGACCTAATTTTTCTTTTGGTATTTTTTCATTTGTGCGATAGGAGTCTTATACTATCAACAAAGGTTGAATGAAGGCAACTGAAATCTTATTTAAGATGTTTCAGAGTTGCTTCCATTTAACCTTTGTGGATTATATAACCTGATTACCATTGTTGGGACTAACGCGTTACAAAGTAACGAAATACTGTAACGCCGTTAGTTTCGGCGGTAACTAGTAATCTAGCGCGTTATTTTTTATATTCAGTAACTCACTTACCGTTACTACATGATGCATTACTGCGTTATTCTACGTTATTTTTTATGTAGTATCGGCTAGAAACAGAAAATCTGAGTGTGTTTTATTGCAGCGCTGCAGTGTCGTCCTTCTGAATCTCTTGTGTCACAAGAGGCGTGCTCTGTGTGTGTCTGGGTGTGGGTGTGGGTGTGGGTGTGGGAAGTGAAGGGCAGGGGAGGGGGGTGCGCAATACAACGTAAACCGTTCGCCTATCAAAAAGTAACCACAGAACACTATACGGTATAGTGTTCTGTGGTTACTTTTTGGTTGGCCAAGCGGACGTGACGACAGGCTGTCCTCACTCAGGTCCGCACGGACCTGGAGGGGGCGTGCTTTAAGTCCGGCTGGAAATCGGGAGAAATTTAGGAGAATGGTTGTCCCGGGGAGAGGCACTGAAATTCGGGAGGGTTGGCAAGTATAAAATATTCTCACTTCTTTTCTTTTGTCGATGTTGTTGATAAATGGCTTTCGCTTTGCATAGTAGAGCTTTAACTTGCACTTACAGATGTAGCGACCACCTGTATTTAGTGACAGTGGTTTTCTGAAGTGTTCCTGAGCCCATGTGGTGATATCCTTTAGAGATTGATGTCGGTTTTTGATACAGTGCGGTCTGAGGGATCGAAGGTCACAGTCATTCAATGTTGGTTTCCGGCCATTATGTGGAGTGATTTCTCCAGATTTTCTGAACCTTTTGATGATATTATGGACCGTAGATGTTGAAATCCCTAAATTTCTTGCAATTGCACTTTGAGAAACGTTGTTCTTAAACTGTTTGACTATTTGCTCACGCAGTTGTGGACAAAGGGGTGTACCTCGCCCCATCCTTTCTTGTGAAAGACTGAGCATTTTTTGGGAAGCTGTTTTTATACCCACTCATAGCACCCACCTGTTCCCAATTAGCCTGCACACCTGTGGAATGTTCCAAATAAGTGTTTGATGAGCATTCCTCAACTTTATCAATATTTATTGCCACCTTTCCCAACTTCTTTGTCACATGTTGCTGGCATCAAATTCTAAAGTTAATGATTATTTGCAAAAAAAAAAATGTTTATCAGTTTGACCATCAAATATGTTGTCTTTGTAGCATATTCAACTGAATATGGGTTGAAAATGATTTGCAAATCATTGTATTCCGTTTTTATTTACATCTAACACAATTTCCCAACTCATATGGAAACGGAATTTGTTTGTACATGCATACATACATACACACATACACATATATATATATATATATATATATATATATATATATATATATATATATATATATATATATATATATATATGAAGATGAGGTAGATCACCTCAACTTGGTCATTTGAAAAGTGTGGGCACCCCTGGTGTACCCTATGCAGTTAGGTATACTTTGCTAGATGTAATGTCAAATGTGTCACACACACAAACAAACTCAAAGTGTGAACATAATGTTTGTTTCTCTAATTAACAGTGACCTGTACTCTGTAACTGATTCAATTAAGTGAGTGTGCCACCAATGGGTTCATCAATAAATCGAGCACAAAGGCGGAATTGTTTCTCCCATAGACCCTTGAGAGGATTGTAACGTATTGTCAATGGCCACAATATGTGGGAGGCGGCTCAAGATGGTGAGGGGTAAAATTATCCAAAAAAGGGTGAAACATAGCTTTAATGAAACATACCTGGCTTTGGTGTCCGACTGAAGAAAAGCTAATAAGACAAAATAAAAATAAGTTAATGAGAGCAAAAATGAACTCGAGTTTACAAAAAGTGGTGGTCACTCTCACTTACACTCTGTAATGGTGGTCATGAGATTTGTGTCTCAGTCGCGCCACAAAATCTGGCGTGGCATTTCCCTACAAAAAGAAGTAAAATTGTGCATTTTAAAAGAAAAAAAATATGAAAACATAGGAACATCACAAATACACCCATTGCTGGAGAACCTCCTTCTGTTGGTCCTGAAGTAGGAAGCAGCAGGGCACGGTGAATGTTTTAAACGTGAACAATAGCCTGCATGAAAGGGGGAAGACTACTATAAGCCATCGAGACTAGTGGTCTCAAAATTGCACCGCGCAGGCCCAAGTTAAGTAGTTACTCTACTTAACTTGCTAATTTAGTGTAATTGCGACCTGGGCAGCTAATAGTTAAAAATATAATGGCAAACTTGAATTACAAGAGAAAAAACACAAACCACAATGACGGTCCAGACATAAAAATGACAACACACATTGGGAAACTCAAAAAGCAACTTCCTGTAAGCAAGCAGAAATGTCTCTGACCTTCTCTTGAGGAAGTTAACAGTGTAAACATACAGTAAGAATTTTTTTACATTTATAATGACTTAAGGCTTGTGATAGCTGAGGATCACTATAGCTGCTGGTAGAAGTAGTTCAGTGCAATTTAGTTCACTCTAGTCACATGGTTAAATCATGATTCTAAAGTAAATACTTTGTGCGCCCAGCCACACCCAGACTCTACCTTCAGTGGTCTCCAGCTAAATTGAGCTTGAGACCACTGATCTATACCAGATCTTTAAGAAATGACAATATTTGCATCTCTTTTCACCAAGTCTTCCCAAAAAGACAAAACAAAGCACAGCCTCTCAGAGACGGCAGAAAGGTAGGAGAGAGGTGGCTGTCATCTCTGGAGTTCCGACTGTCTGTGTCCCAGGTGGGCAACAAGCTGGGCATGTTGGATCCTATTGCACAGTCCCCCTAAAAGAACCAGTCGCTCTGCTCATCATCACCTACAGTACACATGCACAAGGAAAACCATGTTGCTGCTACCAAATGATTGCTGCTGCTACTGATGTTGCATATATGCGACATCGAACCACAAACTCTAATATGTTTGATTTATAATTGATATAACTACCGTAGATTCTGGACTATAAGGCGCTACTTTTTCCTCTCCTTTGAACCCTGCAGCTTATAAAACCGTGCGGCTAATTTATGGATTTTTCTTCGCTAGTGGCCATAATGTTTTGTATCCAATTTACCGTATGTTCCGTAATTCCTTGAATTGCCGCCAGGTATATATTATCCGCATGCCTCGTTTTACCGCCGGGTCAAACTTGTTTCGCAAAATAATTAGCGCATGCTTAGAATTACTGCCGGGTCAAACTTGTTTAGCAAAATAATTAGCGCATGTCTCGTTTTACCGCCGGGTCAAACTCGTTTCGCAGAATAACTAGCATATGCCTCATTTTACCGCCGGGTCAAACTCGTCACGTCACGAGTGACACTTCACCTTTCAAGGCATCATTTTCCAAAATGGAGGAGGCTAATTTCAGTAATTTAAAATCGCATAAAGGGAAGAAGATAAAGAGCTATTCAGTAGGATTTAAGGTTGAAGCTATTGAATATGCTAAAAAGAACAAAAATGTTTTATTAATATAGCTGCGTGTGTCAAATATGAGTCATTAAATGACTCCCGCCTCATGGTGGTAGAGGGCGCTATAGTGATCCCAGGGATCATTCTTGCGACTACTCGGCTGCAGAAGAAGTGACAACAACAGTTTTCTAAACTGGAGTTTCAAACAAAGCAGGAGGTAATAATTAAAGGAAGATCTCCATCGAGACAGAGAGACTTTTAGAACTGAAGAAAAATAAGGAAGACTTCTATAAACAAGTTATCGATGCTTTTGTTCAAAAAGAGCGGTGCATGGACTTCATTTATAAGTAAAGGTAAGACCATAATAACGTTTTTTTTTTTTATTAAATGTGCTTTTCATGATGGTATCCTTACATCACACTCAAATTTATAAGCACAGGCCTAAATTTACCGCATGCCTCTGGTAAGCGCCGGAGTGAGAAGAGGTTTTAAATTTATAAGCGCAGGCCTAAATTTACCGCATGCCTTTGGTAAGCGCCGGAGTGAGAAGAGGTTTTAAATTAATTACCACCCTGGCGCTAATTCAAGGAAATACGGTAATTGAAATTGTTTTTAACAGACACTGAAAAAGTGTGTTATTTTTTGTGCTATTGCGCCATCTTTTGGACGAATTTGCTCACGGCAGGTGCTGCGGGGGGAATATCTACAGTATTTCCTTCTGTTCAGTGCTTACAACCAAAAGTACAAGTGTTGTTTCGTCTTCTTGTCGTCCATAGCATTTCTACTTGTATGGCTTCTTCATTCATCACTCCAAGCAACGTTTGTAAATTTTACAATATAAAACAATTCATACTTACTAAATTTTCCCAAGGGTGATGTCTGTAGAAGTGTTTTCATGCATATTGGTACAAGCTATCATAATGTAAACGAGTGTCATTAGCATTAGCTAATAGGCTAACACGTTTACCAGTGTCTGTGTTGGTATTTCAACTTACAATTGCATTCTTTTTGCATTGTTCCAGTTTCATAAATTAACCAAAACATCACTGTGGAGTGTTTGTCTCGGTTTAGCTGATTGGAGAGCGAGCTTCCGCAGTTTTGTTTGATCAGCTGTTTTACTGCCATGTTACAGACACCGTTTGGAAAAAATTAAGGTATTTAAATAAACATTTACAATATCTTTCTGTGTAAATAACTAATTTCACAACGTATCTGCGGCCTATAGTTAGGTGCAACTAATATTTGGAAAAAAAATGTTCTTGGAAAATTTAATGGGTGTGACTTACTGTATATACCGGTACGCTCTATAGTCCGGAAAATAGGGTACTCATTATTTTGTTCAAAGCACCTTATGTTGGGGAAAAACAATGCTTTTCATACAATCCATTTCCATACTGACTTTTCATTGACTACGTGTTAGGGAAGGTGCTGCGTTCGACCCTGCATGTTTGTAAGTACAACAGCAATGAATGCATTTGTGAGTTAATTACCCCAATAAGTAGACAGCACTAGTTTAGTCCCCAGACAGGAGGCTCCTCTCGGACCTGTCAGTCAGCAGAGCGGGAACAGGCAGCATGCCTCTCATAGTCAAGGTGTAGTGACAACTGTTAAATCAGAGGCCGACTGGCCCCACCACGGCTAATGAGATTAGCAAAGGCTTCAGCGCTCATTAACACGACATGACAACGTCTTATTAGAGTCGCCTGGTTGGCCAGCAAACAGCCCATTGGAGCAAAACTGCCTTCTTTGGGGCCGTGGGCTTCAGCTGAGCAAAGTTGAGTTCAAATTTGACAGTCTGTCAGTTGATTGGAATGACCCAAATATCAGAAAGGAAGTTAACATTGTTGTTAATACCTTGCCTCCCTTCATCATTGGTGAAAAGGCCAGGGTCACTGCTGCAGTTACTGCTGCTTTCACTGCAAAGAGAAGAGCAAAAACATCCCACAGGGACACAGACATGTTTCATCAGTTACATTACAGGACAGTGAATTCTTCTTAAATCCCTCATTTTGAGCTGAATGAATTTTTAGGTCAAACAATGGCACGGCAGCTGAAAAGGGAACAATATGAAACAAAAATGTACATTGTGCCCTGCCATGTCAATATTTAATATGAAGCGATCAATAATAAAATTAAAGAAGTAGTCCGCAGCTAGAGGTCGACATAAACGGAAGTGGCACAAAAAGACAGAGCGTGCCATGTGCTCCCTTTGCTGGGATAGAAAACACAAAGACACAAGGAGAGCCTCTGATCCGAGCCACAGAGTGACATGCACAATCTAATTGAATATCCTACGCTGTCAGCTCCAATCTAATCGGGCTGCCGTTGTGGAGGATGACAGGAGAGTGAAACACATTCCCCAGGCCTGCCCCTCCCTCTGTCTGTACCCCCACACATGGAGCGGCTGCTACCACATACTGCAACTGGCCAACATCTGCTACGTCGCCTGGACCGTCCCGCCGCCGCAGCCTGTCGCCGCAGCTCAGGGCGACCCTGCAACCCATGGTGTCTTTGCCAAACTCACACCTCAGCCAACTTGCTGTGAACTCCAGACACTTCAAGGTCATGGGGAATCAGGTATGCTAGTGATACAGCAAATGGATGGTAAAAGAGATTGAAAGGACTTTTCTTCCCAAAAGTGCAACTATACTTCAGGTATTCCTTACTGCACTCGCACGTTGTTTACCATCGCTGACCTTACTACCACCAGAGAATATATGTGCTGATTGCTGCCCACAGTAGCAATAGGATCAGAAAACCTTGTGCATCCTCCTGGCCAGATGGTCGTGTATCTTCTCCTCTCACATCCAGAAGAAGCAGATGTGAACGGATGCAGGCCTCTCCAGGGGAATCTGGACCATGTCAAGCCTAGCCAAGCAATTCGGGTCTTGACCAACAACCCATTCCAGAGATGTCTGTAATCGGTCTCATTCATCCAGGTCATTGTCATCTCAGGACAATCAATCGATCGCAACAGGACTGTTTGGTTTGTCTTAGAACGGTTCGCAGCTCAACCGAGTAGGCTTCCTCAGTTCATGCTCATAGACTTAGATTGGTCAGATCTAGTCCAGCGAATGGTGCCAGAACCCCAAATATTTATACTCCAAAAACCAGGAGGGTGTACCCGGGCAAGAATGGTTTCGCCCTATCATAGTGATAAACAAGTGAAAACTGATGAAGCCTACTCAGATGAGCAGCGAGACGTCTTCTAAGACAAACCAAGCAGGCCAGTTGTGATCAATTGAATGCCCTGAGATGACCCATTCCAGACTAACATCTCAAGCCTGGGCTCAGCTGTAGACCACTTCTGGATGGGTCTTGCTAGCAGCTTGAGTCCAGCCCAGCATCATCACTGCCACAGTTAGTGAACATTTCCACTACAGTTTGTATGCAAAGCTACAGTATTAACAAACGAACACACAGGTGTCAAATTCAAACACATTACCAAAATTCAAAGCACATAGGATTAATGAAACCCCCCATCACCATGAAGTGACTGTTGATCGACCATCCCCTCTTCATCCTTTTAGCGTCTGGGCAAAAAGTCAAATTTGTATGCAATTTACAGGAGTCTGAGCATGTGTCTGAGAAGAAAATGTTTCTCAGCGTGCCTTGTTGTCATTAAAATGATCACTTTTCACTGTTTTCATGCATCTGTGATATGTTATTTTGTACGGACAAGATTTAATGGTTAAAGTTGTGTCGTTTTTAGTTACGTGCATTCAAATAATTGCTACTTTTGGTGGTAATGTGACACTTTTAGTAAGAATGGTTAGTACAATGCATCCTATGGCCACTGGTTTTATACAGCAGTTCACTTTTTCCACATTATGTTACAGCCTTATTTCAAAATGGAATAAGTTCATTTAAATTCAAATTATATAGACAATACTCCATAATGAAAATGTGAAAAGGTTTTTTAAAACAGTCTAAAATGTATTAAAAATAAAAAAAGGAAAAAAGTCAGCCACAAGTCTTTTTGAATACCGATGTAACAAGCTTGGCACATCTATCTTCGGGCAGTTTCGCCCATTCTTCTTTGCAGCACCTCTCAGGTTTGATTAAAAGTGTTGTTGCTTTTCATCAATGATGTCTCTGTACATTAATGCATTCATCTTTCTCTCTATCCTGATTGGTATACCAGTTCCTGTTGCTGAAAAACATCCCGGCAGCATCATGCTGCCACCACCATGCGTCACTGTAGGGATGGTATTTGCCTGGTGATGAGTGGTGCCTGATTTCCTCCAAACATGACGCCTGGCATTGACACCAAAGAGTTCAATCTTTGTCTCATCAGACCAACTTTTTAACCAAGAAATGGCTTCCATCTGGCCACTATACCACACAGGCCTGATTGGTGGATTGCTGCAGAGATGGTTGTCCTTCTGGAAAGTTCTCTTCTCTCAACGGAGGAATGCTGTAGCTCTAACAGTGCTCATCGGGGTCTTGGTCACCTTTCTGACTAGACCAAGATGAATGCAGCAATGTACAGAGACATCCTGGATGAAAGCCAACGCTTCTCATCCAATCTGATGGAGTTTGAGAGGTGCTGCAAAGAGGAATGGGTGAAACTGCGCAAAGCTTATAACATTGTATTCCAAAACACTTGAGGCTGTATTTGCTGCCCGAGGTGCATCAACAAAGAATTGAACAAGGTTGTGAATACTAATACACATGTGACATTTGTTTTATAGTTTTTTTACTTTAAATAAAATTTTGCAAAAATAAAAAACAAACATTTTTTTTCACATTGTCATTATGGGGTATTGTGTGTAGAATTTGAGGACAAAAATGAATGTATTCATTTTGGAAACTGCTCTTCTTCAATTTTAACCTTTAAAACGGGCACACAATAAGTATTTATCCATATTAAAAAGTGTAATGTGACGTCACCTAAAGGGCCACATGAGACTGCCTCTATCTAGTGCCGACTAATTGATGCCATGAATAATTCACGCTCGCACCCATTTTCACAAGGCGCAAAAGAAACACCTCGACTCTCGTTTGTTGACCTTTGTCATAAATGGGACTGAGAAACATTTACTTGGGCTTCATTTTATATCGAAGTCAAAAGATATCACAAATCCTGTGCTGTACCCTCTGTTGTGGATTATACCCGATACAAACACATGTGTCTTCATTAGCTATGAAAGTCCACAAAGAAATAATGGCAAGGGCAAATAAGAAAATGCATCCCTGTGTTTTGGTGCTGAATTTAACCCCCCATGGCCCTATTGTCTCAGTACATGGCAAAGAAGTGAAGCAAAACACAGTATCCAGATGAGCACTAATCATTAGGATATAATCCCCAGCTCCTGGGAGAGGCCGACCAGTTTGCACAGAGATTACAGGCTAGCCGCCATTTATTGAGCTGGGCTCATTTTGCTGAGGAATAAAGTGGAGACACAGACGGAAGGGAACACAACGCTGATAACAATGGATCTATGGGCTCTTCAAACAAGCCATGGAAACCCAAATCCATGCCCCCTTCTATGGGTGTCTGATTATAAGGTTATCCCTCTTTCCCTGAGCTGCAGTAATTGGATTAGACTCAGAGATTTATGAAAATTAACTTGGGCAAATGGCACGCAGCTTTTCCTAAAACTCCTTGCGGAGTTTCAAAACACAAATTACCCAGCAAGAGCGAGAATGGGCGAGCACAGCTGCATTGTTGTGCTCCTTCCTGGTGGCAGGATGGAAGCCACCACCAGCGTCATGTGGCGTCTAACCCACAGGTGAGGCCTACTCGCAGGGCCAGCCGGGGTGCCAGGTGGCCCCATGGCCCAGCAGGCTGAACGCGCTCTAATGAAGGAGCCCAAATGCCAACATCTGCTTCCCTTGCACTTGGGTGGCTGAACGCTCCGGCTCAGTATGTGACCTTGAGCAGAAGCACGTTTCAAGAGAGCACACAACAAAGGTTAATGGAATGAACGTAGACCAACGAAATCCAAGTGCTTCAAAAGACATTTTCACAATGGCATCAGATGGAGCGTACGCAGCAGGATTATAAATACTGCTGTTGTACCACTGTCAACCCCTCATCGCTTCCAGCGTTCTTCCAAATCGTTCACCTCCGCGCGGACATACCCATTAGGACTGCTCGCCCTCACGTCAGTGTGGCAGTCTACTGAGCAGCAATCAAGCGCTTTGGCGTTGTATAAGTGAGAAATGATTGACAGCTCGCGATGGTGTTCCCATTTATTTCTTCTCCGGAGCTGTTTTCTGTCAGGACAGCTATTGATTTTTCCATAAAGTAAGAAAACAAGTACCGTTTAGGGGCTAGGGAGGTCAGCACAAACTAAACCACAAGATGTAAAGCCTTGTGCCTTGTCCCATTACTGCTTACCACAAAACACTCTGTCTTAAAATGTTATAGATGATCATCAGATAATGATGTTATCAAACAAAAGCTTTGCACGACAACACTTAAGAATTTTTATTTTTTTCATCATATACTGTTTTTTCCAACTAATAATTTCATGGTAGTTTAAAAACATGAATACTAGGACTGTCAACAGTAATCATTTAATAATTCATTATTATCATTATTATTTAATTAATCCATCATCATTATTAATCAAATAAAAAAATTAAGAGAATTGTATACAGCACAAAATGATTCAAAATGCTTAAAACGTCTCTGTAAATGGTTATGTATTTCAAACACTAAGGGCCTGATTTACTAAAGGTTAGCGTGTACTAAAACATGTAAAAATGTCATAGTACACACAAAGCTGATCTACTAAACGTGTGCAAAGTGGATTGCATCTCTTTTTTTTTTTTTTTTTTTTGTCCTGTCCAGCTTCTCAGGCAAATCATATAGTAGATGTAGATGCCCATATCGGCTGTTCAGATTTACTTAAAAAAAGAGAAGTGTAGGATACTTCTCTTGTTGCCTTATTTGCATTTGACTTTTTTAAATGTATTTATATTATCATTTGGTGCAGCCGGGCCGGAGCAGGAGGGGATAGAAAGAGGGAAAAAAAGGAAGACAGAGAGGGAAATTGTGGGGACAAGAGGGGGATTAGACAGAGAGACAAAAACAACAACAGCAAACACAACAACAACAACAATAGAGCAACATCAGCAAATACGACATGTACAAATATGATGGTAAAAGTGATAGCAAATAAGCAGTTAGCGAAAATAAAA
The DNA here is from genome assembly GCF_033978685.3 of Nerophis lumbriciformis. Lineage (NCBI taxonomy): Eukaryota > Metazoa > Chordata > Actinopteri > Syngnathiformes > Syngnathidae > Nerophis > Nerophis lumbriciformis. The sequence continues at coordinate 34,423,940 of NC_084555.2, forward strand.
AATAATACAGAAATGACAATGAGCACTATTACACTACAAATGGAGCAATACAAACACCAATAGAAATAGCGCTATTGATAATGAACAATGCCCATAATTTACCTCTATTATCAACAATACAGTTGTTCAAATGCAACAATACATATACGTAATGTTAACTTGAGATACGAAATAATGCAGAAAAATGGTGGGGAAGAAAGAGAAGCAACCTATATTAACCTTGTAGATTGTTATAGTAACAATAGGTTATGCTTTGTCAGTGTGCCATGTGTTACCCAGTTTACCCTAGGGCAACAACGTTAGTATATGTTTGATGAAACGTGGTGATTGTGTGCATGAGTGTATGTATGTATATGTACTTGTATATGTACAGAATGTGTGTATGTGTTTGTACAGTGAATGTATATGTACAGTATGTGTATATGTGTGTTTGTACAGTGAATGTGCGTGTGGATGTACGAACTTTGAGTATGTAGGTATGTACTGTGTATGTATGTGGGAGCGTAGGTACCTATTTATGTATGTATGTATGTATGTGAGTATATGTGTATTTGTATGTACAATATATTTGACTCCCAGTGTGTGTGGGGGGGCCAGAGTACGGCCCCAGCCACCCAGAGAGCCCAACCCACAAACAGCAGGTGTGGCGCCCAGGGAACCAGGGACCACCGGCCCCACGCAGCCAGGCCGGCCAGCGACAGGAACCCCAGAGCCAGGCCCACCGTGCCGCCCGTAAGAGCCAGCAGCAGGCCGCAGACAGGTTACATCTCTTAAGTGAGCAGAATAAGGCATGCAATCTATTGTTTGTCTTTGTCTTCATTAATATGCAAAATATATGCTGATCATCAAAAAGCCCACAATACTGGGAGGAGATGATGCAAATATAATTATTTAGCACATGCACCATGATTTATCAACACTGAACATCATTTTGCAAGCCCTTTTTAGCATTTTATTTAGCACCTGTGGGAAGAACGTGCAAACTGACAGTTCCACATGGATCAGTGCTAGCGCTGCACCCTGACAGGACTTTACATAAAACTGTTAGTAAGTGTTGAGCAAATAAATGATGCACATTCAAGTAAAATATTTGTAAAATGTTCTTGCATAACATTCCGCCAATGTAATTGCATTTCTGTCAAAATTTTGGGGTCTTTTTTAGGTTAATTTAAATCATGAAAGCAGGTAATTTACTGTGATTAATCCTAGTGTGTGAATGTGAGTGTGACTGTTGTCTATCAGTGTTGGACCAAATGCAGCTGGGATAGGCTCCAGCACCCCCCGCGACCCCAAAAGGAACAAGCGGTAGAAAATGGATGGATGGATGAATCACGATTCATCCAAAATCAAAAGTGTGATTAATGTGATTAAAATGTGTTATTGTTTGACTACTAATAACACAAACAGAGTAACAGGTCCACATTCATGTGGATAAATGTTTATTTAGAAAAACATTGTTAGCATGAACATGATGTTAAAGATGTCATAAACCATCCATCCATTTTCTACCACTTGTCCCTCATGTTAAGTGCATATATATTCTTCTTTCTTGACTCTGTCTGCGCTTAAAAAATAAAACATGATTAGTATAAAATAAAAATAATATTATTTAATCATGATTAATCAAAATTAATCAACTGCTCCCCCGTTGTTAATCTCATCAAAAACATTATCAATCAACAGCACTAATTAATAGGGGTGTCCCGATACAACTTTTTCTTTTCCGATACAATACCGATATTGGAGCCTTGCGTTTTGGCCCATACCGACGACTGTAATCCGATATTAACATGAATAACACATACTTTTATTGTTTTGTAGTGTTGATTGTTAGACAAGGCTTGATCAAGTGAAATTTCTCAGAACAATGGCAGGTATGAAAAACTGTAACTTTAGGACAAACTTACACTGTCTTTAAATTTGAAGTGGAGTGGTCATTTATTGTTTGCGACACACAGTGGTCACATCAATTCATTAAGTCAAGTTCGAGTCATGACGCAGTAAATTGAATGATCTAGACACGTCTGTCAGTGGATACTTTCTGCCTTAAAACCTTTGTATGTGTAAGTAATATGCAGAGGTGTGGACTCGAGTCACATGACTTGGACTCGAGTCAGACTCGAGTCATGAATTTGATGACTTTAGACTCGACTTGACAAAATGTAAAAAGACTTGCAACTCGACTTAGACTTTAACATCAATGACTTGTGACTTCACTTGGACTTGAGCCTTTTGAATTGACATGACTTGACATGACTTGCTACTTTCCCCAAAACCCAAAGATGAAAAAGTTATTCGGGAGCGCTCCGTATTTTTCATTGTGTACTTGTCTATCAGCGTTGCGTGTGTCAGCTGGTGTGGTCTCAGTACAACAGCCAATCAAATTAGATCTACTTTGTTTTCATCACACAGCATTCATCCAATCAAATTGCAGGACAACCAACGAAGAAGACATGTCCAAACCACACGCCAGTGAACAAAAAATGATACCTAAAATAATTTTGTTTGGGTATAAAAATTACGAGGTGGTCAACACAAAACGGTTTGCAGTATGCAACACATGCGGTTCGAAAATTACTGATGGAGAGGCAACAACTTCCAACTTCGTCCGGCATTTGAAGTTGCACAAAGAACGGTAAGTTTTGAAAGTAAGATAACGTTTATTGGCTAAGTAACGTGACTTTTATTTGCTGTGTAGTTAAATCAGTGAGGCTGTAAACTCACTGCTAACGTTATAACGTTATTGCAAACACGGGAATCTGTTGCAGTTCACTACCTTATTCATACTTTTTGTTCAGTGATTTTTTTCAAGCAGGGTTACGTTAGTCAATATATCACACGTAACGTTAGACGGCGGTCAGCAGCACCGCGTATTTTAGCCACCTAAAAAAAGACAAAAATAGTCAAATAAAGGTCAGTTAAAATGTATACTATATTATGAATATGTGTACCGTTTTAGCTAGCTTTCTGACATACTGTTGGTTGTTTACCTCAGTGGTCTCCAACCACCGGGCCGCGGCCCGGTACTGGTCCGTGGATCGATTGGTATCGGGCCGCACAAGAAATATTTTTTTTTTCTTTTCTTTTTTTAATTAAATCAACATAAAAAACACAAGATACACTTACAAGTAGTGCACCAACCCAAAACAACTCTCTCCCCCCTTTTGTTCTGGGCATTGAACATGAAGACTCTTCCTTCACTGTTCCGAGTGGCCATGAGAGTCTTGGCAGTGCCTGCCTCCAGTGCTCCAGTGGAGCGAGTTTTCAGCCATGGTGGCATCATACTACGCCCCCATCGTGCACAAATGACTGACAGACTCTTGGCTAATTTGGTCTTTTGCAAATGCAATGCAGCATAGGGCCCTGACATATAAAAAGTACAACTTTTTTGTTATGTTCACGTACATGTCATGTTTTTTCAATGTTAACACTTTTGTACAAATAAGTACATTTGCACTTTATTTTTCAATGTGTTTGTTCTGTAAAGGAATGAGTTAAATGTTTAAAATGACTGGTTAATAGTGCTATTATAAAGTGCAATGTCAGCACAATTTTCTTTCCTGCAATTTAAAATGCACTTGTTTTATTAAATAAATACAGCGTTTGAAAAGCATACACAATCTGTGTTAATGTATTAGTCTGTGGTTAAAAGGACTTGAAAGGACTCGAAACTCAAAATGCAGGACTTAGGACTTGACTTGAGACTTTCCAGTCTTGACTTTGGACTTGACTCGGGGCTTGCCTGTCTTGACTCAGGACTTGACTCGGACTTGAGGGCAAAGACTTGAGACTTACTTGTGACTTGCAAAACAATGACTTGGTCCCACCTCTGGTAATATGTAACTATATTTTTTTGCTAATTGCATATATTGACAAATTGTGTTCTTTAGACTGTAATATTTTTCAACTAAGGAAAGTTACGTATGTCTCGCTTGTGTGCTATTGTGTGCTTAGCTGTTGTATAGCTGCTAGCTCCTAGTAGCCAGTAGCCTACCATGTTTACATTTTGTAAATGACTTCACTAAAATACAAAATATTGGATAGGGACACCCCTCCTAATTTATACATAAAATGATCAGAATTGGATAAACATTCAGATCTTTATAGTAGCAATTGAAAACAGGCTGTTAGGTGTGGATTGATCATTTTACAAGAAAGTCGACTTTCTAGTAGGAACATGTACATCACTGCTGCCATTTGGCTTGACTAAACAGGAGGCATACGACAGAGTGCATCCTGGGCCGCTGGCACAGGCACAGCTTTAATTACGCAACCTGCAAAAGGACTTAATTTCAAAACAAATCAATAGCTACCAAGTCACATATTTATTTGTGACAATATTTCTGGAAAGGAAATAATGAGATGGCAGATGCCTGGAGGCATCACCACCAAAGATCTCTCCCTGGTGATCCTTTCTGCTAAAGGAGACGAGGATGAAGAGACTCCATCATTCATTTTTAATGTCAACTCAATACTTTAAAGTGAAACGGCATGATTGTGATACATTTTTTGAGGGGATTTAGTTAAGGACAGGGTGAATATTGACAAGTGGCTGGATGCAATATGGACTCACCTTGTTTAATTCTTACATTTGTTTTTATTTGTTGATCTCTTATGTCCATAAGGTGCTATTTTGCACAATTTCCACATTTGTTTTTACTTAATTAAGTTATTGTTTTGTTTCTGCCATATTACTTTGTTTATAATGCTTGTATTGTTTTCATGTGCACATTCAATGTTTACTTGGTACAAGTATACAACAATGTTTCTTCTTCGAAGGAAATCATTTTCAATGAGTTTTTTGTGGGGGGGTTTTCAATACAACTTGGTTAAAAGATTTCAGTGTAAGTAATTTTAGAAAATGTTGTGCACATTTAAAAATGCCGCAATAATGATAACTGTGATAAGAAATGTTCATACCATGACATCCCTAATACTTAATAACAGATTTATTTTAAATGTATATTCACATTGACGTCATATCGACCACACCCCCACCGCCACAGATATTTTGGCAATTTAGGGGCAGCCCTGACATTAACAAAATAAAAGTCTTCCATTACGATCATGCTTTGTCAGAGATGTTTTGTAATGTTATTCTGTGATATTTGCACCTAAGAAATGCTAGAACACAAATTTAGGATTATGAGGGCGGATGGGGTTGCAGGGGGGTTTGCTGGCTGAAATATTGTGTAAATTATTTTATAACATGTTCTTGTCGAGTCCTCAATTACAGAATGATTGGCAGGCTCAATATTGCATGTTATTATTTAATAGAGAAAGTTAAAACATTGTCATGCAGCAACATGAAGACCATTAACTTGTAAAACACGTAATGTACGGATTGTCAGAAGCATTTATTCAGGTAGAAATATCACAGATTACAGCTGGGAAAATGTATCTGTCTAGGGTACACTTAATGATGAAAAATTATACCTTTCTGCAATTAATCGCAATTAATTTTGAGTTAAGTATGAACAATGCGATTAATCGCGATTCAATATTTTAATCGTTTGACAGCCCTAATAAAAACCTATGGAAAATGTTTTTAAAAAAAAGAAAGCAGAGGCATAGCGCAGTGACTACAAACAATACATTGGAGGCAGCCACCACAGTTGACATTTTTCACACAAAAGTCATACTTTTTCTCTATTAGTTGGTCCAAAGCTAATGAGGAATTTGGCAAAATGAGGGTCTTTTTTTTTTCCGGGTGGTTCTATATTTTCTGACTTGCATTGCGACTGCGAGAGCGTGTTAGAACCAGCTGGTCGCTAAACACTGCATTAATGTAGCTGCGAAGTGCATCAAATACGGCCGCAAAATTATACTTTGACAAAAAAAAAGTATGTTTTATTGCAAATCTATGAGCTGGAGTAGTTTAGAACTATATTTACACGTATTAGTTTGGTTTATTTTGTCAGAGTGACTGCAATTGCATGCATCCTGGCACAGCCACACACATGTTGGGGAGTCAACATGGCACATGTTTAGTCGTCCATACTCTCTCTGTATACAGCTCTGACATGGAGGGCTGCAATTTCCCAAAAATTCTGCACCCTGCTTTTTGCTTGCAGGCGGAACACAAGATGAACGAATGAATGAAGCATTTGTACTAGGGTTGTACGGTATACCGGTATTAGCATAGTACCGCGATATTAATGAATCATATTCGGTACTATACCGCCTCTGAAAAGTACCGGTCCACCATCCTCCCGCGCCCCCGTCGTTGTCACGTCGTTTAATTGGTGGTTCACGAGCATGTTCGACAGCGCACAATCACAGAGTACTTACAAACAGACACAGTGTGTGGACAGAAAAGGGAGAACGGACGCATTTTGGATTAAAAACTAACGATAAAGGGGAAGTTATAACACTGAAACGCCCACCGAAAGAGGTGCTTTATGACAAGGCTAGCTAGCTAGCGGAAAATGTCTGTTCGCAGTCGGCAGTGTTTTAGCTACTTCTAAATCACTAATCCTCATCTCCATGGCGACAAATAAAGTAAGTTTCTCACAATATCATCCCTGCAGGACGAGGAATAGCTAAACATGCTACACTACACACCGTTGCTCACTGGCGTCAAAATGTAAACAAACGCCATTGGTGGATCTAGACCAGGGGTCGGCAACCCAAAATGTTGAAAGAGCCATATTGGACCAAAAATACAAAAACAAATCTATCTGGAGCCGCAAAAAATTAATTACATACAGATAGTGTGTCATGAGATATAAATTGAATTAAGAGGACTTATAGGAAACTAAATGACCTCAAATATAGCTACAAATGAGGCATAATGATGCAATATGTACATATAGCTAGCCTAAATAGCATGTTAGCATCGAGTAGCTTGCAGTCATGCAGTGACCAAATATGTCTGATTAGCACTCCACACAAGTCAATAACATCAACAAAACTCACCTTTCATACACAACCTTAAAAGTTTGGTGGACAAAATGAGACAGGAAAAGAAGTGGCATAAAACACGTCCTAGAAAGTCGGAGAAAGTTATACATGTAAACAAACTACGGTGAGTTCAAGGACCACCAAAATTAGTAGGACAAAACGGCGCTCGCCAAATACTCGAATCAGTGAAGCATGTTTAATATAAACAGTGTGCTTTGTAACAATTAGGGAGGTTTGTGTCATGTTTGTCCTCCTACAGAAACCATATTAAAACAAAAAATAGATTTTTTTTTCCCCTCATCTTTTTCCATTTTTCATACATTTTTTAAAAAGCTCCAGAGAGCCACTAGGGCGGCGCTAAATGCGGCTCTAGAGCCGCGGGTTGCCGACCCCTGATCTAGACCTAACATCCACTGTAATGATACCAAGTACAGGAACGTATCTAGTCGATACTACTATGATTATGTCAATATTTTTTGGCATCACAACATCTTCTTTCGTTTTTTTTTTTTATGTATATTATGTTTATAAACTCAGGAAATATGTCCCTAGCCATATGAGGACTTTGAATATGACCAATGTATGATCCTGTAACGCCTTGGTATGGGATTGATACCTAAATTTGTGGTATCATCCAAAACTAATGTAAAGTATCAAACAACAGAATAATAAGTGATTATTACATTTTAACAGAAGTGTAGATAGAACATTTTAAAAAAGAAAGTAAGCAGATATTAACAGTAAATGAACAAGTAGATTAATAATTCATTTTCTACCACTTGTCCTTAATAATTTTGACAAAATAATAGAATGCAAAATGACACAATATGTTACTGCATATATCAACAGACTAAATTAGGAGCCTTTGTTTGCTTACTTACTACTAAAAGACAAGTTGTCATGTATGTTCACTATTTTATTTAAGGACAAACTTGCAATAAGAAACCTATGATTAATGTACCGTAAGATTTTAAGTTAAAATAAAGCCAATAATGCTATTTTTTGTGGTCCCCTTTATTAAGAAAAGTATCAAAAGTACCGAAAAGTATCGAAATAATTTTGGTACCGGTACCAAAATATTGGTATCGGGACAACACTAATTTGTATATAGAAACGTGGTTCGCACACGTAAATCGAAAAGTATAAAGAAGGGTTTGTAAATTGACGTTAAAACTGACCAAATCGGTGTTAAAAATGCATTTTTTTCCCGAATGCATCATGCCACTAAAGTCTCACTCTTGTCATTTTCTGAAACATGGCAGCCCTGTGACTGTATGTAATAAAATAGAATAGTGAAGTAGATTAAATATTATTTTGATATTGTTAAACTATCAATAGCACTCATCTAAAATATAAATCAAACAATTTACAGCGAATACATATGATCAGTGTAGATATTGGTATCAGCCGTTTTACTCATGGAAATCTGCAACAAAAATATCTGATCGGAACATCTTGTCACAGCGCGTGCACAATCCCGCATGTCATCTGCGGCAAACTCTGCCGGCGCCTGCGCTGGAAGCGCGCCAGGGCACGCCCCTGCTCGCTCTGGCCGCTTCACGGCCACGCGCCGGCAAAGCTGCAGACAATCGGTAATCAGCGCACCTGGGACTAATTGAGGGCAGGCAGCATAAAGACCAGCGCACCCAAAGATCCTGTGCCGGAACGTAGGCTTCCCTCCCTCGTACTTGCTCTCTCTCTCTCTGTAACTTCCCTGTTCCCGTGTCTTATGTCCGTTGTGTCTTCCGCAGTACTTCTCCTGTCTTCCGTGATCGAGCTGTGTGCCTCGACTTCCCTCTGGATTCTGGACTGCCTTCCCCGATCCTCGACCCCGCTTGGACACGGACCTTGTTGCTTCCCTCCAGCCCCCGACCGCTTGCCTGCCCATGGACTTCCGTCTCGCCTTGCCCCTTTGGTCTGACGAAGGATTCATCCAACACGCACATACAACAAACTCTGGTAACATTTACATGGTTAATTCAACACATCGTTTTGCACCTATCACTTAGAGTAGCATACACATCCCACACATACATCAAGAGGTTCAATAAACCGGTAACACTTTAGTATGGGTAACATATTGACCATTAATTAGTTGCTTATTAACATGCAAATTAGTACCATATTGGCTCTTAATTAGTCATTATTAAGTACTTATTAATGCCTTATTCTGCATGGCCTTATTATACAGCCAGTAAGCCATTAACTAAGAGTCTTCGTTAGTCTTAACCCTAACCCTCTATCCCTAACCCCAACCCTAACCCTAACCTGTTAATAAGCAACTAATTAATGGTGAATATGTTCGCCATATTAAAGTGTTACCAATAAACCTATTAAACTGATTCCTGCCGTGGTGTCGTCTCCTTCCCCTGCCGTACTTAACACATCTCCATTTTTAGGTTTTTAACCGCTATAGACTTACTTTAACGCTCCTAAGTGAGGCGACCTACTGTTTTACATGTCGTCCAATTTGTTTTGTTTTGGGGGTTTGGGTGTAGCACGGTGGAACAGGGGTTAGTGCATGTGCCTCACAATACGAAGGTCCTGAGTAGTCCTGAGTTCAATCCCGGGCTCGGGATCTTTCTGTGTGGAGTTTGCATGTTCTCCCCGTGACTGCGTGGGTTCCCTCCGGGTATTCCGGCTTCCTCCCACCTCCAAAAACATGCACCTGGGGATAGGTTGATTGGCAACACTAAATTGGCCCTAGTGTGTGAATGTGAGTGTGAATCAGTGACGTGCAGTCAGGGGAGGCAGGTGAGGCAGGGCCTCACGTGCCATCATGGAAAGAAAAAAAATGTAAAAAGAAAAAAAAAAAAAAAATTGTTATATGTATCCAGTGATTATACTATAAAGTTATTTTCCATTTAACTTCACCAGTTTTAGATTATTTTTATTCAAAATCGCTGAATTTTCACATTTGCCGTTCAAATACTGAGAAGAGACTTGCGGTGAGTCAGCAGCCAGTTGAGGCACGTCACTGCGTTGAGCCTCACCATGGATTGCGCAATGACTCGGCTAACTGCTGGCCTGCTGTGCAGTGAGACCGTATTGCTATATGAATTATATTATACATTTCCATAGTTTAGTTAGCTGCGGTATATAATGTACAGTGTATTTTGTCAACAACTGTATGTGTGTAACGTATTTCTTGTGCTGAACAATCATAAAACTGCTGCGAAGACGCACTGTGTGAGGCTCGCAGTAATCCCGCCTCCTGGTGGTAGAGGGCGCTAGTGATCCCAGAGATCATTCTTGCGACTACTCGGCTGCAGAAGAAGTGACAACAAGCAGCAACAGTTAGCGATCGTTTATTTTTTTCTCTCACATTAACTTTTAACATGGAGGATTACATATCTAAAATAAAACAGTTTTCTAAACTGGACTTTCAATCGAAGCAGGAGGTAATACTTAAAGGAAGATCTCCATCGAGACAGAGAGACTTTTAAAACTGAAGAAAGACAAGGAAGACTTCTATAAACAAGTTATCGATGCTTTTGTTCAGAAGGAGCTGCGCATGGACTTCATTTATAAGTAAAGGTAAGACCATAATAACGTTTTTTTTTATTAAAGGGGAACATTATCACCAGACCTATATAAGCGTCAATATATACCTTGATGTTGCAGAAAAAAGACCATATATTTTTTTAACCGATTTCCGAACTCTAAATGGGTGAATTTTGGCGAATCAAACGCCTTTCTAATATTCGCTCTCGGAGCGATGACGTCACAACGTGACGTCACATCGGGAAGCAATCCGCCATTTTCTCAAACACCGAGTGAAATCAGCTCTGTTATTTTCCGTTTTTTCGACTGTTTTCCGTACCTTGGAGACATCATGCCTCGTCGGTGTGTTGTCGGAGGGTGTAACAACACGAACAGGGACGGATTCAAGTTGCACCAGTGGCCCAAAGATGCGAAAATGGCAAGAAATTGGACGTTTGTTCCACACACTTTACCGAAGAAAGCTATGCTACGACAGAGATGGCAAGAATGTGTGGATATCCTGCGACACTCAAAGCAGATGCATTTCCAAAGATAAAGTCAAAGAAATCTGCCGCCAGACCCCCATTGAATCTGCCGGAGTGTGTGAGCAATTCAGGGACAAAGGACCTCGGTAGCACGGCAAGCAATGGCGGCAGTTTGTTCCCGCAAACGAGCGAGCTAAACCCCCTGGATGTCTTGGCTCACACCGCTTCTATCGTCCCTTATGCCACCAAAGATGATCAAGAGAAGAATATTGACCCTAGCTTCCCTGGCCTGCTGACATGAGGGTATATCTACAGAATATATTAATTGATGAAAATTGGGCTGTCTGCACTCTCAAAGTGCATGTTGTTGCCAAATGTGTTTCATATGCTGTAAACCTAGTTCATAGTTGTTAGTTTCCTTTAATGCCAAACAAACACATACCAATCGTTGGTTAGAAGGCGATCGCCGAATTCGTCCTCGCTTTCTCCCGTGTCGCTGGCTGTTGTGTCGTTTTCGTCGGTTTCGCTTGCATACGGTTCAAACCGATATGGCTCAATAGCTTCAGTTTCTTCTTCAATTTTGTTTTCGCTACCTGCCTCCACACTACAACCATCCGTTTCAATACATTCGTAATCTGTTGAATCGCTTAAGCCGCTGAAATCCGAGTCTGAATCCGAGCTAATGTCGCTATAGCTTGCTGTTCTTTCCGCCATGTTTGTTTGTGTTGGCTTCACTATGTGACGTCACAGGAAAATGGACGGGTGTTTATAACGATGGTTAAAATCAGGCACTTTGAAGCTTTTTTTAGGGATATTGCGTGATGGGTAAAATTTTGAAAAAAACTTCGAAAAATATAATAAGCCACTGGGAACTGATTTTTAATGGTTTTAACCATTCTGAAATTGTGATAATGTCCCCCGTTAATTGTGCTTTTTTGTGTGCTACAGTTTGTATGTGTAAAGTTAAAGTCAAGTTAAAGTAGCAATGATTGTCACACATTGAAATGTGTCCTCTGCATTTGACCCATCCCCTTGATCACCCCCTGGGAGGTGAGGGGAGCAGTGGGCAGCAGCAGCGGCGCCGTGCCCGGGAATCATTTTTGGTGATTTAACCCCCAATTCCAACCCTTGATGCTGAGTGCCAAGCAGGGAAGAATGCTGGTATGAGCTTTTAAACATAACCCGTTAACTGCTGCCAATCAAATGGTGAATAAGATACTCTTTAGGGTTCATATGTTTGTAAATCTGACTGTGATGAAGTCTGTGCCTCACCAGCCATGAACCTCACCGCACGTCACTGGTGTGAATGTTGTCTGTCTATCTGTGTTGGCCCTGCGATGAGATGGCGACTTGTCCAGGGTGTACCCCGCCTTCCGGCAGCTGAGATAGGCTCCAGCACCCCCAGCAACCCCATTGATTGATTGATTGAGACTTGTATTAGTAGATTGCACAGTACAATACATATTCCGTACAATTGACCACTAAATGGTAACACCCGAATACGTTTTTCAACTTGTTTAAGTCGGGGTCCACGTTAATCAATTCATGGTACTGCTAGAAAAGGGATGGATGGATGGGTTTGTGTGTGGCATTTGCAGCCTTTTTCTTTTGCATTCGTTTTTGGTCCAGGCGGTGTATAATATATCAGAATCAGCACACAACTGTCTTTCTTAGCACAACATGGAATGACCACCTAATTAACGCCACAAAAATAACGTTTGTGGAGGAATGTTGTTGCATAATTGTTACAACATAGCTGTTTGCATTAATCGCCATAGACACACAGTGCAGCTACTAAGTCTTAGTTAAATGTCAGAATGGTGGTGGTGTTATGTTAGTGTTGGCATTTCGTGAGCAGCTGGGTAAACATCAGCGTGGAGGGAAAGCCGCCTGCGCGCTCGCCGCTGTGTTACATAACATCCCACGCGTGAGCTCATGTTGCTACAAAGTCACCCACAAAGCGACACACGTCACCGCGCGGCCTTCCCGCGAACAGGCGTTAACCTGGTTAATAAGTAGACCCAGACGCGCGTGTAAGAAAGACGTCAAAAGACGTTCCTGCGCTCACCGGCTGACAGGCGCACTTTCGCGTTGCCGCACAGTCAACCAGCCAATCATATCGCTCGACGTCATCATCACGCAGATGAAAGCCACCTGCGAGGAGAGATCACGTGACTGTTATTTACTGTTTCCGTCGTAGATGCTCTGCAACATTCTAATGCAAGCTCACTATGTGCTGATGCTGAAGAAACATGCATAACATATCCAATCCAATCCACTCCACTTTATCGATATAGCACATTTAAACAACACAAATGTTTCCAAAGTGCTGCACAAAAATATTAAAAACAAGATTTAAATACTTAAGACTTTCAGTATATGGAATTAAATTTTGAATGGATTAAACCAGTGGTTCTTAACCTGGGTTCAATGGAACCCTAGGGGTTCGGTGAGTCGGGCTCAGGGGTTCGGCGGAGGTCAAGACACACCCGACTCATCGCGTAAATACAAACTTCTCCCTGTCAGCGTATTACGGATACGGCAACAGCAGAAGTCACACTGATTTGCAGGTGTGTAATTTGTTGTGAGTTTATGCACTGTGTTGGTTTTGTTGTTTGAACAAGGTGATGTTCATGCACGGTTCATTTTGTGCACCAGTAAAAAAAACATGGTAACACTTTAATATGGGGAACATATTCACCATTAATTAGTTGCTTATTAACATGCAAATTAGTTACATATTGGCTCTTAACTAGTCATTATTAAATACTTATTAATGCATTATTCGGCATGGCCTTATTATAACCTAACCGTCTAACCCTGGCCCTAACCCTCTAACCCTAACCATCCACCCATCCAATTTCTACCGCTTATTCCCTTCGGGGTCGCGGGGGGTGCTGGAGCCTATCTCAGCTACAATCGGGCGGAAGGCAGGGTACACCCTGGACAAGTCGCCACCTCATCGCAGGGCCAACACAGATAGACAGACAACATTCACACTCACATTCACACCCTAGGGCCAATTTAGTGTTGTCAATCAACCTATCCCCAGGTGCATGTCTTTGGAGGTGGGAGGAAACCGGAGTACCCGGAGGGAACCCACGCAGTCACGGGGAAAACATGCAAACTCCACACAGAAAGATCCCGAGCCCGGGATTGAACCCAAGACTACTCAGGACCTTCATATTGTGAGGCAGATGCACTAACCCCTCTACCACTGTGCTGCCCTAACCCTAACCAAATAACTCTAAATTAAGTAAGTTGGTAGAGTGGCCGTGCCAGCAATCGGAGAGTTGCTGGTTACTGGGGTTCAATCCCCACCTTCTACCATCCTAGTCACGTCCGTTGTGTCCTTGGGCAAGACACTTCACCCCTTGCTCCTGATGGCTGCTGGTTAGCGCCTTGCATGGCAGCTCCCGCCATCAGTGTGTGAATGTGTGTGTGAATGGGTAAATGTGGAAATACTGTCAAAGCGCTTTGAGTACTTTGAAGGTAGAAAAGCGCTATACAAGTATAACCCATTTATCATTTATTTATTATCTTTGTTACTTAGAATATGTTCCCCATACTAAAGTGTTACCAAAAACATATAACTTTGTCTTGAATTTGAAAAAAAACATTTTATTTTTCACTAAAGAAGGGTTGGGTGAATGCGCATATGAAACTGGTGGGGTTCGATACCTCCAACAAGGTTAAGAACCACTGGATTAAGCAAAGAAATCAAACAATGTACTAATATGATCCACTTGAAGAAACTCTTCAAACTTAAAGTGTTTACAAAGTACAAATAAGAAGAACCATGATAAACATTCTGAATTTATTTCATCCATCCATTCATTTTCAAAATAATCTTACTCATCTCACCATATGAAATATAACTTACTTCACCGAGTATTATTAATTTTTTTCTTTTTATTGTGATTACTTATGGAGTATATTGTGAATAAATTGTGACCAGGAAGTGGACATAAGTTTTAGCAACTGTTATGTAAAAGAAAAGGGGTAGGATTAAATAAGCTCTGCTTCTTCCTACTCCTTTTCGAACATGTTGAATAGAGAAACTGGAACTTGTGATGTATCATGTTGTATGCTTGCATGTTCGAAATAAACTCAAACTCAACTTAACTCAACTATCCTTAGCTCCACCAATGACTGAATAAAGAAAAAAAAAAAATATATATATATATAAAAAACAATATACAAAAAAAATATGATTAAAAACGATCTTTGTAGTTCGCTGAGTTCCACACAAGGATCTGGGAGTTCTCAATTGGAGATGTGTTTCAGAAGGCGGGGCCTAGTAATAAAAAATCATTCTATGTGATTGGATAAACCACTTGTCCGTTATCTTGAACGATGTGCTACTTCAACCACTCACATCCAAATCAACCCGTGACGCTGATGAGAGTGACGCCTCGGAATCCAAACCAATTCGGAAGAAGAGCCAAAACATCCTTGCCACCAATAAATGCCTTCAAAACCGTTCTCTGTTCATCTTTTAAAGAATAATATTTGATAGATTCGACAAAACACTTGCAATAGCAGAATCAATGTAAGCACACGACTCCTCGCTGTGTGCCGCTATTGTTGTTTGAATCAAACAGTCGCTTCTGCGCTACTCACATCTATGAAATCCTGCCCGGCGATCCTGATTGGTTCATTATTTTTTGCTATCTAGAAGGAGTTTGCAATGCCTTCGAACCCAGACCCTTGTGTGGAGCTCAGTGAACTACAAGGATCTGGCGAGAGTCAAGTTACTGCTAGTGGCCTCGTGGTTAGAATGTCCGCCCTGAGATCAGTAGGTCGTAAGTTCAAACCCCTGTCGAGTCATACCAAAGACTATATAAATGGGACCCATTACCTCCCTGCTTGGCACTCAGCATCAAGGGTTGGAATTGGGGGTTAAATCACCAAATGATTCCCGGGCGCGGCCACCGCTGCTGCTCACTGCTCCCCTGTGGGGATGGGTCAAATGCAGAGGATAATTTCACCGCACCTAGTGTGTGTGACAATCATTGGCACTTTAACTTTAACTTCAAAACCAATTAAAACAATAAATAAAATAACTATTTAAAAACACAGAGGTCCACACAACTCACATAGTTTTAAAAGCCAGAGAATGGGGTAGGTGGGTTGGTGGCCTCGGTGGTAGCCGGGGGTGTGCGTTGTTGTGGTTTACGGGGTCGGTCGCTTTTTTGTTTTGGTTTCGGCGGCCGCGGGTGTTTACGCTGCGGACGGGCGGTGGTGGTGATGGTTGCTGCGGTGATACCAGCGGTTGGCATCGCTGTGTTGGGTTGGAGTGGTTGGGGGACTGTGGCTGGTGTCTGTGCGCTTGTGGGGTTGTGGGGCTGGCTGGCGTTGGCTTGCCGGCTGGTTTGGGGGCTGGCGGGCGGACGGGATGCATTGGCTTCTTGCCCCGTTGGGGGGCTCCTTCCCCTGGCCGGGACTCGTATGGGCACGTTGCTGTGTGGATGGCCGGGATGCGGTGTTTGCATTGGGCGTGGGGGCTGTGCGGTTTCTCTGCGTTTGGTTGCCGGTATGGGCTCTGCAGGGTTGGGTTGGGGCGGGCGGGGGCTGGCTTTGTTTGGCGGGGGGAGGGGCTTGCGTGGCGTCACGTTAAAGTGGTCTGGTGTGGGTCACGGGCTGTGGCGGGGGGTGGCGGCCTCCTGGCCGTAGTTCCTGGTTGTCGGCCGCGTGGACTGGGGGGATGTCTGGGCCCTCTACTCCTCCTACTTATAGCGCACACAGTCACACATATATAGGACTTTGGGGATTGTCCTGCGGGGAGGCATGGCGGGGGGTTGAGGATGCCTCCAATGGGGCTCCAGTCCTCCTGTCTTGTCCCCTGCTCGTCCATCCCTCAATCTTAGCTGCATATTAGACACTTAGGATTTGGGGGGCTTGGTTTGGTTGGGACCCACCATGACCTTGATGTCCCCCAATTTTAATCGCATTATTAGTTCCCACAAGCATACATATCTCACTCACGCTACAGTACACACATCAATAGGGACTGGAGGTCGGCTGTAACGGCTGACCTCCTAATTTTAACTACACAGTAGACACTCTGGGGGCCTTGTACACATGCATGGGGGGTTTGGGGTTCGGCGCACCCCTCATTGCCTCGTCGGCCGGCGGGGACTGCGGTCTGGTGGCCTGCCAGGCTTTTATTCATTTATTATTGTTATATATATATTTTTTTTTTAATGTATTTATTATTTTTATTTTTATTATTTACTTATTTTTATTTTATTTTATTTTTTAAATTTTATTTTTTATTTTATTTTATTTTTTTATTTTTTATTTTTTTAATCTTATTATTTATTTGTGTGTGGCGTCGCGCGGGTCTCACTTCCTGTTGGATGGGGTCCGTGCCCGTGTGGCCCGACCTTGCGCTGTGGGGTCTCTGTTGGTGACTTGGTGTGGTGGCGGCGCGGCCCCCGTGTCTGGTCTGGATGCTGTGTCTCGGTTGTTTGGGCGGTGGTGTGTTTGTGCGGGTTTGGGTTGGGGTGGGGGGCCTTTTGGTTGGGGGGGTTGTTGGTGTCTCTTGTTTGCGTGTTGGCGTTCGGGCTGACCGGCGGGCTGGCGCCGGCTGGTCTCTGTGGCCCTGGTGGCGTGTGGTTGCTGGTCGCAGTTTTTTTTTTGATCGCTTTGATTTGATTGGCTGGTGCTGGCTGTCTGGGGTTATTGCGGCTGCTGTTTCTGCTGCCGTTTGTTTGTGGTGTGGGCGCCCGTGGCTGCTGGGTCTGGTGCAGGGGTGTGGCTGATGTTGTGACTGGTGGCAGCGCGCGCGCGTGATGGCTGTCGGGGCTGACGAACTGTGTATATGTATGTATATGTGTGTGTATGTATGTATGTTTATATATGTGTATGTGTACATATGTGTATGTATATGTATATATGTGTATGTGTGGGTATGTATACGTGTATGTGTGTATGTGTATGTATATATGTATGTATGTATGTATATTTCTGGGGGTACGCTCTGGGCCTGCCTGTCAGACGGGGGTCGACGCCTCAGGCTACTGCATCCGAACTGCGTGTCTGGAGCTCCTGGGTCCCGCTGTCCATCCCTTCCGGGTGCCCGTCTTGGTTGGGGCCTGTTGGGCCTAGTCCCTGCGTCTATTGTGGTAGCTTGGTGCTGCAAGGTATTCCGAGGTGCTGCGAGTCGGCCAGTTGCTGGGGTAGTGACCTTGTTTGTCAGCATGTCTGTGATCTTCTTTTAATTCTTTTTTTTTTTAATTAATTAATTAATTTATTTATTTATTTATTTTTTAATATATTTTATTAATATTATTTTTTAATTTTCCCCTCCCTCAGGGGGGGGGGCTCGGCGGGGCGGTTGCTGGTTGTTCCATCTCCATCGTTGGGGTCCCTGCGGGTGGGGTGGGTGGTTCCCGTGGCCCTGTGCCTGGGTGGTCCTGCGGCGGCCGGTTTGGGTGGGGTGGCCGGGGGCTGGCCTCGCCGCGCTCTCCGGGGGTGGGGGGTGGGCTCGTGGGGGCCTGGTTGCCGGTGGGGCGGGGGCGGTCTTCCCGTCCGGTTGCGGGGAGTCTCTGGGTCCCTCGGGCGGGGCGTCTCGCCTTTCTGCCCGTGTGGGGTGTGGTCTCTCGCTGGCTTGGGGTCTGGCTGTCCCCTGCTTTTCTCGTGCCCTGTCCTCTGCCGGGTGTGTCTGTCTGCGGCCTGCTGCTGGCCCTTGTGGGCGGTACGGTGGGTCGGGCTCTGGGGTTCCTGTCGCTGGCCGGCTTGGCTGCGTGGGGGCGGTGGTCCCTGGTTCCCTGGGCACCACGCCTCCTGCTTGTGGGTTGGGCTCTCGGGGGTGATGGGGCCGTGCTCTGGCTCCCACGCACTCTGGGAGTCGAATGTATTGTACATGCAAATTCACATATGCTCACATACGTACATAGGTACCTACGCTCCCACATACATACACAAATACAGTACATATTTACCTACCTAATGTTCGTACATCCACACGCACATTCAATATACAAACATACACATACACATACTGTACATATACATTCACTGTACAAACACATATACACATTCTGTACATATACATTCATTGTACAAACACATATACACATTCTGTACATATACAAGTACATATGCATACTTACACTCATGCACATAATCACGTTTCATCAAACATATATTAACGTTGTTGCCCTAGGGTAAACTGGGTGTAACACATGGCACACTGACAAAGCTTTACCTATTGTGACTATAACAATCTACAAGGTTAATGTAGGTTGCTTCTCTTTCTCCCCCTCCATTTTTCTGCATTCTTTCGTATCTCAAGTTATCATTACGTATATGTATTGTTGCATTTAAACAACTGTATTGTTGATAATAAAGGTAAATTATTGGTATTGTTCATTATCAATAGCGCTATTTCTATTGGTATTTGTATTGATCCATTTGTAGTGTAATAATGCTCATTGTCATTTCTGTATTATTTTTTATTTTTCGCTAACTGCTTATTTGCTATTACTTTTACCATCATATTTGTACATGTCATATTTGCTGATGTTGCTCTATTGTTGTTGTTGTTGTTTGCTGTTGTTGTTTTTGTCTCTCTGTCTAATCCCCCTCTTGTCCCCACAATTTCCCCCTCTGTCTTCTTTTTTTTTCTCTTTCTATCCCCTCCTGCTCCGGCCCGGCTGCACTAAATGATAATATAAATACATTTAATAAAGTCAAATACAAATAAGGCAACAAGAGAAGTATCCTACACTTCTCTTTTGTAAAGTAAATCTGAACAGCCGACATGGGCATCTACATCAACTATATGATTTGCCTGAGAAGCTGGACAGGACAAAAAAAAAAAAATAAAAAAAAAATAAAAAAAATAGAAAAAATAAAAGCCAGAGAATAAGAGTGGGTCTTAAGACAAGACTTAAAACACTCCACTGTGGGAGCAGTTCGAACATGGAGTAAGTAAGTAAGTACATTTTATTTATAAAGCGCTTTTCACAGATAAAATCAGAAAGAGTGTTCCAGAGCTTAGAGACCAGACCACAGAGAAAGCCCTAAGTCTCGTTTTGGGCACTACAAGCTGGAGCTGGCTCTCGGACCTCAGAGCGCGCGCAGGAGTGTAAATTTGGATGAGGTCCGAGATATAATGAGGTGCCAGTCCATGCAAAGCTTTAAAAACCAAACAGCAACATTTTAAAATCAATTCTAAAATGAACAGGGAGTCAGTGCAAATTCTCAAGAATTGGGGTGAAATGCTCGCATATGCTTAATGTACTATCAGAGTTATAGTTCAGTTCAGTTCGGTTCAGTTTATTTCGAACATGCATACGATCAATCAATCAATCAATCAATCAATGTTTATTTATATAGCCCTAAATCACAAGTGTCTCAAAGGGCTGCACAAGCCACAACGACATCCTCGGTACAGAGCCCACATAAGGGCAAGGATACCAATACGATACAATATAATTGTAGGGGGCGTGGCCTGCGGACCTGCAGCAAAGCGGGATGTGCCAGGACCGGCTTCGAGATTAGCGACAGGTGCGTAGATGACACAGCTGAGAGTGTTTGTCTGATCACCTGTCGCTCTGTTGAAGGCAGCAGTCAAGAAGGAGAAGGGGCTGTTGTTGATGGTGCAGAGCGAAGACGAGCGCGAGCGAGAGCGAGAGCGAGAGCGAGACACGACACGGGAGGAAAACCATTCGTGTGCTCACTTGAGGAAAAGACAGCTGCTGAAAAGCACCCAAAAGACTTTGCACGTTTTATTGAAAAATAAAACCCTTTTGTAAACCTGGAAGAGCCTGACATGTCGATGATTGGTGGTCCGACGAACCCGGAGGAGGAAGACCTCCACAGTAATGCATCACATATTTCCAGTTGTTTCATTACAGCACGTCCGAAAAGGAGTAGGAAGAAGCAGAGCTTATTAAATCCTACCCCTTTTCATACCATAGCAATTTTATCCAATTTCTTTGATCTCTGTAACAGAACAGTGAATAAATAAATAATAAATAAATGATATACCATAGTAAGCAAACAAATATTAAATGCATAAATAATATTTGTCTCAATAAAAAAAAAAGGGTTCAAGATGTTCATCATAATTCTTGTTCTGTGTACTTTGTGAACACTTGTAGTTTGAACAGTCTCTTAAACTGAATCATATTGGTGCTTTGTTGGATTTCTTTGGTTAATCCATTCCACAATTTAATTCCACGTACGGGTACAGATATGCTAAAGGTTTTAAGTGTTGTACGAGCATACACATGTTTTAAATTAGATCATCTTCTAAGGTTAGATTTCTCCTCTTTTGTTGAGAAGAATTGTTGTACATTCTTGGGTAGCAGGTTATCGTTTGCTTTGTACATCATTTTAGCTGTTTGCAAATGCACCGAAAAGTTGAATTTAAATAATTGTGATATAATAAATAAAAGGTTTGTGTTTGTGAGTGAAGAAGTAATCATGAAAAAGCAAGTATGAGGTACTGATAAAATGTAATTGGAAAAGTGATGTAATGAATGAAGAAAAAGATGGTTCATTGTAAAATGTAATAGATGTTTTGTAAGCATCAAGACATTTCTAGTTAGTTTACTTTGGGCACTCTGGCATCTGCCTTGTTGAAATATAAGTTACAGTACTTATATTCAGTGTGCGGCTACAGCATTTTACATTTACGATGCACTGAAAAGCAAACTACAGAAAGCATTAATTGTCTAAATTAGTGGTTCTCACACTTTTTTCACCAAGTACCACCTCATAAAAACAACACCTGGCTCTCAGATACCACCATAATGACCAACAGTAAAATATAGTAATGTAGCAGGACTAAGTATCCATTACAAACAAGGCAGGTTTTATTTAACTATATATTTAATAATTGTTGGACACTGTAACATTACACACGTTTAAACAGTAGAACTGTGTTTGGATATTTCTTTAAGTGATTTTTGGCATACCACTAGATAGAGCCTGCATATTACCACAGTTTGAGAATCACTGGTCTAAACCACAGGTATGCAACTCAAGACCCGGGGCAGGATATGGCCCACCAGATTGTTTTAGGCGGCCCGCAAAAGGCTGGAAATAATGTGAGTCAATAAAGCCCCTAATCGTTCGGACTAAATATATTAGTTATTTCAATTTTGACAGAAAATCTGCATGTGCTGCTTGCAATTGTATGTCTTTTAAACTTTTATATCATCTGATCATGCAACAAACTATATTCATTTTGTGTTAAAATCGAAGAAATGTCTGCTTAAATATCTGCTTATCACCCTGACTTGTTTTCAAAGCTATTAGTTCGCCATCAGTGTGCACATAAAAATATAAAATAATAATAATATGAGGTGAATATACATCAATAGTTAAATGCCCAAAAAGATTAAGGCAGTGCTAGATAGCAAAGGTGTTTACACAAAATATTCACACTTTGAAACAGTATAGACATGTTTACTGTGACGTGTGCTTACTTGTGTTGCAAACTATTTACGCAATAATGGCTTATGTTCTAAAGACAGTACTGTACATTTTTCTTATACTATTGTCCATTAGGAAGATATCATTATTTAGCATTCACAGTCAACATCAACATTAATACCATCGAAACATGCATCCCACTGAATGGAAGAAACAGCAACACCACTCCGGTCATCCTCGTGAAACTCGTTAACAGAAAATCTAAAATGGCACTGCTGAAACAGAGAAGGAAGCTGAAGGGTACAAATGTGTAGAGCAGTGGTTCTTAACCTTGTTGGAGGTACCGAACCCCACCAGTTTCATATGCGCATTCACCGAACCCTTATTTAGTGAAAAATAAAATGTTTTTTTTTTTTTCAAATTCAAGACAAAGTTATATGTTTTTGGTAACACTTTAGTATGCGGAACATATTCTAAGTAACAAAGACTTAATTTAGAGTTTTTTGGACACTAGGGGAACATGTTCTAAGTAACAAAGACTTAATTTAGAGTTATTTGGTTAGGGTTAGGGCCAGGGTTAGAGAGTTAGGGTTATAATAAGGCCATGCCGAATACGGCATTAATAAGTACTTAATAATGACTAGTTAAGAGCCAATATGTTACTAATTTGCATGTTAATAAGCAACTAATTAATGGTGAATATGTTACCCATACTAAAGTGTTACAATGTTTTTTTTTACTGGTGCACAAAATGAACCGTGCATGAACATCACCTTGTTCAAACAACAAAACCAACACAGTGCATAAACTCACAACAAATTACACACCTGCAAATCAGTCAGCTGTTGCCGTATCCGTAATACGCTGAAAGGGAGAAGTTTTTATTTACACAATGAGTCGGGTGTGTTTTGACCTCCGCCGAACCCCTGAGGCCGACTCACCGAACCCTTAGGGTTCGATCGAAACCAGGTTAAGAACCACTGGTGTAGATGAATGAGCACCTCACAAAACGTAATGCTGAAATCACCAAGAAAACATGCGACTTGAGAAAGCAGGGAAAAATTCAGGGAACTTGGAGCGCCAACTGTAAAATATACATTAAGCTGAATGGAGGTCCAAAAGAGTACTTGTTGTCCATGACATCAAGGACCTGGACCAATATTACAGTTGACAGTGCTTCCACAACGACGATGATAATGGAGGCTGACGGAAAACAAACACCTAAATTCATCACCAACACCACTTTGTTCCAAAGGAACAAGAAGAGCTAGATTGGCATCCACCTACACTTATTGAAATTATTGCAACAACATCAAAGAAAATATGAAATTGAAAAACTTCTTCAACAAAGACCATAAAAAACAAAATTTGGAGAATGATTAAGATCCACATACACATTTTTTCTCCAACATCAGTAATTATTGTTTTTATTATATAGATCAGGAGTCCCCAAACGTTTTAACCTGGGGCCTCATTGGGTTAAAAAATGTTTATATATTACAATTACCATATACTGTATATATATATATATATATATATATATATATATATATATATATATATATATATATATATATATATATATATATATATATATATAACGTTCTCCGCAACAGCGTTCAAACACTTCTTTACAAACTCCCCATCAGTGAGTGCCTTTTCACAGCTTGCAATTAGTTTAGCTACCTTGAAGCTGGCCTGAACAGATGACAGGTTTGTCTGTGTTTGGCGTAGCATTTTACTCTGCTGGGCAGCAAATTCAAGGTTTAGCATAGCCAGCTTTTCTCCTCTCACTTTGCCCAGTATGCTCACATACTTCCCTCCGCGGTGAGTTTCATAGTGTTGCCGAATGTTAAATTCTTTAAACACCGCCACTGTCTCTTTGCAGATTAGACAAACTGCAAAAAGTCAAAACTCTACGCTTGGAAACTTTTATGTTTCCCCAACCTTTTCACCATTTTTTTGCCTTGCGCACTAATCGATTGAAAGAGCACTCATTTGGCGTCACGTTAATGGGAACATGTCTTTTTAGACAATATGATTTGCCTGAGTGGTAGAAAATGGACTGATGGATGGGATAGTAAGAACAGATTAAAAAACAATAATTAAAAAAAAGAAGAAAAAAAAGTTTTTATTTTAAATTTGGGACTTCCCGTGGGACAACTTTTGGACGCTGGTGGGCCGTCGTTTGGGGACCCCTGATATAGATGAACAATATAATAGCAACATTAAATGTGATAACAAATTCTCAACTATTTATTTTAACAGCAGAAGTTTGTAAGCAAGTAAGCTGGTCTTATGTGGTGACTTCAATATTGACTTATAGAACCCTAACCAGCAAAAGTCCATTGATGACTTCATTGATACAATGTATAGCATCAGTTTATATCCTAAATTCACAAAGCCAAGTAGAATCACAGGACAGTGTGCCAGGCTTATTGATAATATTTTTACCAAAAATGTTGATAATAACACTACAAGTGTTATTATACTGTAAGTATGACATTTATCATCTGCCAGTTTTCACAATATATGATGGAAACTACAAGAAGAGGAACATGGACGACAAAAATACATTTCGAAGACGATGCACAGAGAAGAGTATGATTGTTTTCAAAAATGAGCTAGGAAAACAAAATTGGGACAACAATGAAAATGATGTGGATGAAGCATATGGTAAATTTATAAACACTTGTATAATGCTTTATGACAAACATTGTCAATGGAAATAACTCCGTACAAGGCAGAAAAAGATCTCAGGACCATTCATGTATATCACAGTAACCTATCATTTCAAACAGCCAAATTCCCAAACAAAATGAAAATAGCTAAAGTTGTACCAATTTAAAAGACTGGAGACAAACACCAAATTTACAACCTGCAGACCTGCTTATTTACTTTCACAATTTTCTTAAGTCATTGAAAAAATGTTCAATAACAGATTGGACAATTTCATAAACAAATGTAAAATATTCGCTGAGAACCAATATGGATACAGAGCTAATATTTCAACATCGATGGCTTCAATTGAAATAACAGAGAAAATTACCAATGCAATAGATGGTAAACCGTGTGCAGCAGCAGTATTTATGGATTTAACAAAAACATTTGACACAATTAATGACAATATTTTAATCAAAAAATTTGAACGGTATGGCATCAGTGGGTTGGTCTTAAACTGGGTCAGAAGCTACTTAACCAACAGGAAGCACTATGTAAAGCTAAGTGAACACAATTCTATAATCCTGTGGCGTACCTCCGGGATCAATACTGGGACTAAAATTGTTCAATCTTTATATAAATGACATTTGTAAAGTTACAAAAGACTAAAAGTTAGTATTATTTGCGGAAGATACCACTGTGCTTTGTTCAGGAGAGAACACACAGAAGCTAATAAAAATAATAACAAAAGAAATGTACAAATTAAAAAGATGGCTCTTTTAATCTCTGTAAAACTAAAATAATGCTATTTCATAACAGCAGAAGAGAAGGTCAAACCCAAATACAAATAGACTGAAAATAAATTGAAAGAGTAAATGAAATCAAATTTCTAGATGTAATGATTGATGATAAAATGAACTGGAAATCTCATATAAAAAATATACAACATAAAGTAGCAAGAAACACACCAATAATGAATAAAGCTAAAAAGTAATTGGACCAAAAATCACTTCATATTTTCTACTGCTCGCTAGTGTTGCCATATCTCAGTTATTGTGCAGAAATATTGGGAAATAACTACAAAAGTACACTTCAGTCACTAACGGTGTTACAAAAAAGATCAGTTAGAATAATGTTGGATATAGAGAACATTCAAACCCTTTATTCATTGAATCGAAAATATTGAAATTCCACAATATAGTGAGTTTGCAAACAGCTAAAATTATGCACAAAGCAAATTATAACCTGCTACCCAAGAATGTACAACAATTATTCTCAACAAAAGAGGAGAAATATAACCTTAGAGAAAAATGTAATTTAGAACATGTGTATGCACATACAACACTTAAAACCTTTAGTATATCAGTATGTGGAATTAAATTATGTAATGTATTAAGCAAAGAAATCAAACAGTGTACTAATATGATCCACTTGAAGAAACTGTCCAAACTTTAAGTGTTTACAAAGTACAAAGAAGAAAAAAGGATTAAATATGCTCTGCTTCTTCCTACTCCTTTTCAAACATGTTGAAAAGAGAAACTGGAAATTGTGATGTATCATGTTGTAATATGCATGCATGCTCGAAACAAACACAAAACCAAAGCAAGCTTTTGTGAGATAGTGTATGTATCCAAATGCCAAAACTGTAAAAGCAGTGCCTAAGAGGGTACAACCCCAGCAGCAAACCACTGTGTTGTATTTGTTTTCACACGAGGTTGAGTACACTGTGGAAAAATAATTCAGAGACACATCAGTACAGTTTCAGTTATTCTTCCGTCTCCAAGTTTTTGAAGAATAAGCCCAAAAGATTGAGGTGTTGCTGTCCCAAACTCATCCTTAATCTTCTTGCCTGAACAAAGCTTAGCTCCAAAGAAACATCCAACAATGTATGCGTGGTTTAATGAAATGGCAAGTCACACTGGTTCATGTTACATTTAGTTCATGCACCACCAGGAAGGCAAGTACTTTTAATACATATTTAACACAATCCCCAACCATGTAAAGTGTGTCATTAGTTGTAGATAAGAGTGGAGTAATTCTGGAGCCTCAGCACGTTTTAAAACAATGTAAGACTCGTGTATAACATCTTTCAGCAATGGTTCATTGCCTCGCCAGGCTAGTGTGTTGATGAATGACAAAAAAGTCATTTACCACTTTCCCATCTCTCTGATGAAGAGCAGCCAAATAGTATCAAAAGAAAAGTCTGTGAAAATGAGTAGAAAAGCCATTTAATCTCTTTCATCTGCCTCTTAATAACTGCAAATTTCCCCTTGGGCCCCTGGGAGAGCGCTTCAGTGTGCTGCTGCCACCTTATCTAGCGCCGCCATATTTCAGAGAGCTGAGCAGCTCCCTCAGTACACAGCCACGGGCCTTCTCTCCTCGGCCCTGCGGGGGAGCCGGGCTCCAGGGCCCTCCATTGTTCTGGCCTGGGAGGCAGTCCGCAGAGAGTTGTGAAAGCCAGCAAGTAGAAGTATTAAAATAATTAAAAAAGAAACTTGAGCCACTGCTTCATTAAGTAACCGCCTTTCACAAGCAAACATATCAGAAGCCGAGCCCTTTTAGAAGCAGTAATTAGCAATTTGGAAAGCTTTCCCCCTCAGGATATACACTTTCAATTTAGTCAGCAGCTTTAGATTCGGAGGCACTTAATATTCATTGTTTCTGCCATCTTCCCAATTTCTCAATGTACACTGTCTCGTTTTTCACTGGTGATAAAGGGCTTTATCTTTCGTGTAATTCCTCATTTCAACGAGCCCTTTGCATTTCAGAAGGGCTTTGCACAGAGTCTGAGGTGTAACTTTGGGCTCGCATACTCATTTCTGGCTATGGGGACATGTCAGCAAGTTCATGAATGAGGATACTTTACATAAGTTACAATATATTCACATGAATACCATGTCAACATTAACATAAGAGTCCTAAAATGTGACAATTAAGAATTGTGAATACTGCAGGCTTGTGTAAAATTCCAAATTGAATTGAAAATGTCTCCCAAATTCAAATTCAATTCAAATGTATGGAAATGCATTTCAAATGAATGAAATTCCAATTAATAATTTTGGTGTAAATAAATAAATGATAAATGGGTTATACTTGTATAGCGCTTTTCTACCTTCAAGGTACTCAAAGCGCTTTGACAGTATTTCCACATTCACCCATTTACACACACATTCACACACTGATGGCGGGAGCTGCCATGCAAGGTGCTTACCAGCACCCATCAGGAGCAAGGGTGAAGTGTCTTGCCCAAGGACACAACGGACTTGACTAGGATGGTAGAAGGTGGGGATTGAACCCCAGTTACCAGCAATCCTCTGATTGCTGGCACGGCCACTCTACCAACTCCGCCACGTAGTCTAGAACAGTGTTTTTCAACCTTTTTTGAGCCAAGGCACATTTTTTGTGTTGAAAAAATGCAGAGGCACACCACCAGCAGAAATCATTAAAAAACGAAACTCAGTTGACAGTAAAAAGTCGTTGTCGCAATTTTTGGATATGACTTTAAACCATAACCAACCAAGCATCACTATAGCTCTTGTCTCAAAGTAGGTGTACTGTATCAATATAGCTCTTGTCTCAAAGTAGGTGTACTGTCACCACCTGCCACATCACGCCCTGACTTATTTTGTATTTTTTGCTGTTTTCCTGTGTGTGGTGTTTCAGTTCTTGTCTTACGCTCCTATTTTTTTTGTATTTTCCTGTAGCAGTTTCATGTCTTCCTTTCAGCGATATTTCCCGCATCTACTTTGTTTTAGCAAAAAAGAATATTTCAGTTGTTTTTATCCTTCTTTGTGGAGACATCGTTGATTGTCATGTCATGTTCGGATGTACTTTGTGGACGCCGTCTTTGCTCCACAGTAAGTCTTTGCTGTCGTCCAGCATTCTGTTTTTGTTTACTTTGTAGCCAGTTAGGTTTTAGTTTCGTTCTGCATAGCCTTCCCTAAGCTTCAATACCTGTTCTTAGGGGCACTCACCTTTTGTTTATTTTTGGTTTAAGCATTAGATACGACAACAAACCTTTGTCGTCTCACACAACGTGTTCCCGACATCTACAAAGCAATTAATTACCGGCTCCGACCTACTGATATGGAAGAGTATTACACGGTTACGCTGCCGAGCTCTAGACAGCACCGACACACAACATCGGCACATAATTTGCAGATTATAATTAGTGGTTGGCAAAAAATGTTTTTAACCCAAATATGTGAAATTACATAATCTCCCACGGCACACCAGACTGTATCTCACGGCACAGTGGTTGAAAAACACTGGTCTAGAATCATGTTTATTTCATACGTGACATTTTTACATATTTTATATAAATATCATTACCATAACTTCACGCACTGCACATATTATGTGTTCAGTGTTTTATATTTAGACACGTTGAAGGTATAATAGATGGAGGTTTTAATTTACATGCCTCTACACATATTTTAATGAGGGTTGTTGTTATGATTTGTCACACCAGGTTAGATTCTGTGTTTGTGTTAAGTATTATCCTCTTTAGTTTAGTGGCCTGTTATTGTCAGAGTTTGTTGGTGACGAACCCCAAGATGCAGAGATGATGGCAGGCATTGAGCGAGAAAACATGATTTAATTAAACACTATGGCAAAAAAACAAACAAAAGGGTAACAACAAAAGGCGCGCACAAGGCGGAGAACAAACTTGGCTATGAACTAAAATAGCAAAAATGCTAACTGTGGACAAGAAACAAAAACACTTACTGTGACACGAAGGAACCATGACATGAGTAGAGTGAACAAAAGTAGACAGAGCTACAACGACAGGTAGTAGTGACAACAAGTATTAGCGACAATGACAGGTAGACACAACAATAATCCAGCACTGACTGGAGGGGAAGGCGGGTTTAAATAGCAGCTGGCTGATTGACACCAGGTGTGGCCAGGTGCCAATCAGCCACAGCTGAGGGGAAGCAGCACTCAGGGAGACAAACAGGAAACAGAACCAAAACAAGAGCACTGACAGGAAATACTACACACAGAGGAAAAACTAAAACACAACCAAACTGTCAGGGGCAAGCCTGACAGTAGCCCCCCTTCCTAAAACGGATACCAGACGTTCTACAAAATCCCCCCACACCCCCAAAAAAAAAAGTCCAAAGTCACGGGAGGGTGGAGAGAGGACAAGGAGGTGGGCCACCAGGCCAAGTGTCCCCGCAACCAGCGGGGAAGAGTTAGGTGGCGACGACGAGTTGAACGCCGCCGCAATTGGCGAGGCGGCTCGTCCGCCGGCGTGGAAGTACCCACCGGAGACGATGGTGGCGCCCTCTGCTGGCCCACCGGAGACGATGGTGGCGCCCTCTGCTGGCCCACCGGAGACGAGGATGGTGGCGCCCTCTGCTGGCCCACCGGAGACGAAGATGGTGGCGCCCTCTGCTGGCCCACCGGAGACGAGGATGGTGGCGCCCTCTGTTGGCCCACCGGAGAGGATGATGGTGGTACCCTCTGCTGGCCCACCTGAGACGAGGATGGTGGCGCCCTCTGCAAACAGGAAACAGAACCAAAACAAGAGCGCTGACAAGAAATACTACACACAGAGGAAAAACTAAAACACAACCAAACTGTCAGGGGCAAGCCTGACAGTTATGTTTTTAATGCTCGTTTGCTCCCTTGGTTACGCTTTCTTGTTGCTAGGTGGCTGATTAGCCACACCTGCTTTCTGGTTATTGATGAGCGTCTTCACCTGCCCCTAATCACTCCCCTTTATATTCTGGTGTTTTCCCTATCATAAGCCTGGAATATACTCTTGGAGGAGGCTAATTTCAATTATTTAAAATCGCATAAAGGGAAGAAGATAAAGAGCAATTCAGTAGGATTTAAGGTCCAAGCTATTGAATATGCTAAAAAGAACAGTAAAAATGTTTTATTAATATAGCTGCGTGTGTCAAATATGAGTCATTAAATGACTCCCGCCTCATGGTAGAGGGCGCTAGTGATCCCAGGAATCATTCTTGCGACTACTCGGCTGCAGAAGAAGTGACAACAACAGTTTTTTAAACTGGACTTTCAATCGAAGCAGGAGGTAATAATTAAAGGAAGATCTCCATCGAGACAGAGAGACTTTTAAAACTGAAGAAAGATAAGTAAGACTTCTATAAACAAGTTATCGATGCTTTTGTTCAGAAGGAGTGGCGCATGGACTTCATTTATAAGTAAAGGTAAGACCATAATAGCGTTTTTTTTAATTACCGGTAAATGTGCTTTTCATGATGGTATCCTTACATCACACTCAAATTTATAAGCGCAGGCCTAAATTTACCGCATGCCTTTGGTAAGCGCCGGAGTGACAAGAGGTTTTAAATTAATTACCGCTCCGGCGCTAATTCAAGGAAATACGGTAACTATTTTAAGTAAATGACATGCTGGTGTTAATGTGTTCAGAGTTCACGTTTTTGTAAATATACTCTGCCTGAAGTGCAGGACAATGATTATTGATGGAGACTGAGAAGTGTTGTGTGTGTGAGGGAAAAATAAGAGGGGCCGTTAGGGACATTATTCAGAATTACCTCTTGCATATACTACTGAAATGCTCTCACATAAACAACTGAAATGTTTTTCTCTCACAAACCCTACTGAAACACTCTTATACACACTACTGAATTGCTCTTACATACACTACTGAAATGCTCTCACATAAACAACTGAAATGTTTTCTCTCACACACCCTACTGAAACACTTATACACACTATTGAAATGCTCTTGCATACACTACTGAAATGCTCTTACACACACCACTAAAGCACTCTTATAAACACTACTGAAATGCTCTTACATACACTACTGAAATGCTCTTACATACACTACTGAAACACTCTTATAAACACTACTGAAACACTCTTACATACACTACTGAAACACTCTTATAAACACTACTGAAACACTCTTACATACACTACTGAAACACTCCTACATACACTACTGAAACACTCTTATAAACTCTACTGAAACACTCTTATAAACACTACTGAAACACTCTTATAAACACTACTGAAACACTCTTACATACACTACTGAAATGCTCTCACATAAACAACTAAAATGTTTTTCTCTCACACACCCTACTGAAACACTCTCATAAACACTACTAAAATATGTGTTTCTCTTAAGCACACACACACACACACACACACACACACCTGGAATTATTTTTCACTAGTATGTATAAACAGATTTCGCCTGTGTGTGTGTGTGTGCTTTTTACACGTGCGTGTGAGAGACAACAATTTCAGTAGTATGTGTGCAAAGATTTCAGTTGTGTATGAGCACATCTTACCATTGTGTATGCGAGCATCTTACTAGTGTGTGTGATAATTAGTATATTAGCTACCGACGTATCACGACGTGACTCACATTTCGACATGTTACCATAGCAACAAAATATCAATGGCATATCAAATACAATTTAAATAAAAATTTAATGCATTAACTTTTTCCACAGGCTAATAAATTTGAAAATAAAATAACAATGAATGAGGTGGCGACTTGTCCAGGGTGTACCCCGCCTTCCGCCCGATTGTAGCTGAGATAGGCTCCAGCACCCCCGCGACCCCAAAGGGAATAAGCAGTAGAAAATGGATGGATGGATGGAAAATAACAATAAATAAAACAACCATTCAGGACTTTAAACTGCTCAGTTTGCAACACACTGATCTAATCTGATGTGCCCAAGCCAGATACCTGCCATCTTTTCTTGGATGCTAGTTCATTTATGTCGGGGCTCAGGCTTTGAGCTGAGGCAACCTTCATTATCGAACGTAGGTGTTCATCAGTCATTATATCTCGTCCACCCGGACCACAGTCTTGGGGACGTGCCTTAAATGCACTGCCTTTAACATCGACTACGAGCTGTCGTCGCGTCTGCTTTTCATCCATTCTAACATCGTTCAGACCCAGTCACAAGATATGTGCGGCTTCTGCACGGACACACGAGTGAATGCAACGCATACTTCATCAACAGCGATACAGGTTACACTGAGGGTGCCAGTATAAAAAACTTTAACACTGTTAGAAATATACGCTACACTGTGAACCCATACCAAACAAGAATGACAAACACATTTCGGGAGAACATCCGCACCGTAGCACAACATAAACACAACAGAACAAATACCCAGAATCCTTTGCAGCACTAACTCTTCCGGGACGCTACAAAATACACCCCCGCTACCACCAACCACCAAACCCCCCCCATATACACACACACACACACACACACACACACACACACACACACACACACACACTCCTTGTAGCGTCCCGCAAGAGTTAGTGCTGCAAAGGATTCTGGGTATTTGTTCTGTTGTGTTTATGTTGTGTTACAATGCGGCTGTTCTCCCGAAATGTGTTTGTCATTCTTGTTTGATGTGGGTTCACAGTATGGCGTATATTTCTAACAGTGTTAAAGTTGTTTATACGGTCACCCTCAGTGTATCATGGGCCCATAGAATCTGTCTCCTTTACCCCCCCTTTTCGGCACCCCTGCCTCCAGCTGACTACAATCCAGCGTGTTGGTCAGCTTTAGGGGCATGTAGAGTTGTTGTCATCAGCATAACAGTGAAAGCTCACATCGTATTTGTGTATGATGTCACCTAGCGGCAGCATGTAGATGCTGAAGAGTGCAGGGCCAAGAACCGAACCCTGGGGAACTCCGCACGTTACCTTAACATAGTCCAAGGTCACATTGTTATGGGAGACGCACTGCATCCTGTCAGTAAGATAGGAGTTAAACCAAGACAAGGCTAAGTCTGACATACCAATACGTGTTTTGATACACTCTAATAAAATATTATGATCAACGGTATCGAAAGCAGCGCTAAGATCAAGAAGCAGCAACATGGATGACGCATCAACATCCATAATTAGCAATAGATCATTAGTCATTTTTGCGAGGGCTGTCTCCGTAGAGTGATTTGCTCTGAAACCGGATTGAAAGGGTTCACAGAGATTGTTAGACGCTAAGTGTTCATTTAGCTGCTGTGCAACAATTTTTTCAAGGATTTTTGAAATATACGGAAGGTGGGACACCGGCCAGTAGTTTACCATGAGGTCAGGGTCGAGGTTAGGTCTTTTGAGCAGAGGATGAATAACCGCTTTTTTGAATGCTAGGGGAACAGTGCCAGAGGAAAGTGATAAGTTTATAATATTTAGCACTGATGGTCCTAACATTACAAACAGTTCCTTGATAAGTTTCCCAGGAAGTGGGTCAAGTAAAATGTTGTTTGTTTTATCCCACTTACACGCTGTAGGAGTTCCTCTAATGTTATTTCATCAAAAAGAGAGAGACTATTTTGGAGGGCAATATCCGTCGTATATACATTCGTGTCTGTGTTAATATAACCCAGTTGTAGTTGGGATGCGTTGTCTTTAATCTCCTTTCCATCCATCCATCCATCTATTTTCTACCGCTTATTCCCTTCGGGGTCGCGGGGGGCTCTCAATTTTCTTATGAAAGAAATTCATAAAGTCATCTGCCGAGTGGGTGGAGCTACTGAGAGGGGTCCCTTGTTGGGTTGGTAATGCTACTGTACTGAACAAATATTTATGATCGTTATTGTTGAGGCGGATAAGATTTGAGTAGTATTTAGCTTTAGCTAAGGTAAGCATGCGTTTGTAAATTATTAAACTATCACTCCATGCTTGATGGAAAACCTCAAGTTTAGTCACGCGCCATTTGCGTACCAGCTTTCTATGATAATTTAAGAGCTCTAGTTTCTTCTGTAAACCATGTGGTATGCCTTTTAGGGGCCCTTTTTAGCTTTAGCGGTGCTATACTATCAATGGTTTCGCGCAGGGCGTCGTTAAAGTTGTTAGTGAGGTTATCAATAGAGCCCACATAAATTGGGAATGGTGCCATTACCTAAGGCAGTAGGCCAGCAAGAGTCATTGTTGTGGCAGCATTAATGTTGCGGATGCTAAAGCAGTTATTATCCCCTTATTATCATCCCTGACAAGCACTAGATCTATCGTATTACCGTTGCGATGCGTGGGTTCATTTATTATTTGTGTAAGACCACAGCTATCAATTATAGTCTGGAGCGCCACGCATGGAGGATCTGATGGGGTATTCATATCGATATTAAAGTCCCCCATTATAATTATATTGTCGGCGTGCGTCACTAGATCAGAGACGAACTCTGAGAATTCACTGATAAAGTCTGAATAGGGCCCAGGGGGGGGCGGTAGATAACAGCCAGGTAGAGAGGCAGCGGTGCGACAGACCTCATAGTAAGCACCTCAAATGATTTATATTTATTACTTAGGTTAGGGGTAAGGTTAAGGTTTTCATTGTATATTAGTGCGACCCCCCTACCCCTTTTAAGGGGACGGGCAATATGCGCATTCGTATAGTTAGGAGGAGATGCCTCGTTCAGCGCAAAAAATGTGTCTGGTTTGAGCCAGGTTTCGCTGAGACCAATGACGTTAAGATTGTTTTCTCTAATGACCTCATTACCGTAACTAATAACGTTTTGGGAGACAATGATCTTATGTTTAAAAAGCCCATATTGTTTGCTTGTTGGCACTTGTTTTTTGTATTTGGTATACCCATATGTGCCGAAAATGTAAATTCAACCCATGGGAGCGTTGAAGAAATATCTATAAAACTATTTTGTCTTGTTCCAAACAAGCCGTTTGAGATTTGTCCCGACTTGTGACGTCTACTGGACCAACATGTGACGTCAGCAGTTATCGTTTTTTAGGGATACTTCTGTATGAGTCTGCCATTTTTATTTGCACTAGCGGCAGTTGTAGTCCAAACAAGAGTATGCACATGGTGCAGCCCACTGACCAAAAATGCTGTTATTTTTTGCTTTAAACCTCGCAGATCACTACACAAACTTCCAAGATGTAAGAAGTGCCTAGTTGACTTTTGTGTTTCGCGACAATGTATCAACTCTGAGTATTAGAGTTGACATGGAAGCGCAGACACTGGCTAAGAAACCCGCCTAGGTCCCAAGGCAATATACAGAAGGATTTACCCTAAACTGGCAAATTATGGCAACAGTGGATACAATAAAACAGTACAGTGGATTTGCATATGCAATGATATGCTACTAATGAAGCATTGCAGCTTATCTATAGTTTGTGTTTGAGATAAACAGGCTCTGTACCATGCAATATTATTGCATTGATGTACATAGTTGTTTCAAACAAGGAGGCAGACATTATTATAACACAGAGCCTGCATACTTATTCGAAAGATATGGAAACTAACCTTTGAGATGCTTAACGTTAAGCCTCGTTCTGAAGTGTTTTCTTCTTTGCTTTCTTCTCGTACTGCTGGATGCTAAAATCCACTGCGAGTGTCATTTCTGATAAAAAGTAACATATAGTTATAACTTATGATATTTGTCAGTACAGACAACATGGATGACGGGGGCGGGGCAACAGTCGCAGCCAGCTGGAAGAGGCAAGGTGTGAAGGAGCTTATTTGCATCTAGTAAGACCAGCCTATCAAAACAGCTCGTTTCCAGAGACACCTAGAAAGTGGTTTGACGATGGGTCTGTGAGGCTAAGTGTACATTACATTATTTTCGTTGTGTACACCACAAGGAAGTGTTTTAGATGTAGATAAAAAAAAATCATAATGACCCCTGCATCTTATACAATAAAGTGGATTACTTTAATGAATCCCAATTAATCAAAATTCTAAAGTGTGATTAATCTGAGTAAAACAATCAATAGTTTGACAGCACTCATTTCTGTCAAGATCGGCTTTCGCCATAGTAGGACCCAACGAAGACAGGAAATAATAAACATAATAACAAAATGCGCACTCAAAAAGGAGTGAGGAAAAACAACTAAGGAAGCACACAAAAGGAGTGGAGAAACAGAAAACGCCCACAGAAGGTGTGGAGAGGAAAGAGTTAACACTACACAGCACCGCTGGGGCAGAGCCACAGGCACGAGAATTGTAAGTCGAGCCAGAGCAGAGGAGATGAACACAACTGGAAAGGTGAACCATCAGGAATCTACTGATGCCAGGTAAATGCACTGCAAAAGGACAGGCGGCGCAGCAGAGCTCCTACATATTGACAATTTAAATTACAAAATGTTATGTACAAACGTTTGTACAACAATTCTTCTCAACAAAAGAGGAGGAATATAACCTTAGAGAAAAATGTAATTTAAAACATGTGTACACACGTACAACACTTAAAACCTTCAGTATATCAGTATGTGGAATTAGATTATGGAATGGATTAAGCAAAGAAATCAAACAATGTACTTATATGATCCACTTCAAGAAACTCTTCAAACTTAAAGTGTTTACAAAGTACAAAGAAGAAACATGATAAACATTCTCTATTTATTTCATCCATCCATTCATTTTTTAGATAATCTTACTTATCTCACCATATTAAATATAAATCAGTTCT
The DNA here is from genome assembly GCF_033978685.3 of Nerophis lumbriciformis. Taxonomy (NCBI): domain Eukaryota; kingdom Metazoa; phylum Chordata; class Actinopteri; order Syngnathiformes; family Syngnathidae; genus Nerophis; species Nerophis lumbriciformis. The sequence continues at coordinate 34,461,268 of NC_084555.2, forward strand.
GTAATTAATATTTATGTATATATTTATTTTTATTGTTATTACTAATGGAGTATATGTTAAATAAATTGAGAACAGGAAGTGAACAAAAGTTGTATCAACTGCTATGTATAGGAAAAGGGGTAGGATTAAATAAACTCTGCTTCTTCTTATTCCTTTTCGAACATGTTAAATAGAGAAACTGGAAATTGTGATGTATCATGTTGAATGCCTGCATGTTTGAAATAAACACAAACTCAAACTCAAACATGAACTCTCAAAATGGCTTGGGAGTCTGTGCGGTTGATACTATTTTGATCATATCTATTTGTTCGCAAACTTTGAAAGACTTTTGGTGTCTTAAATCAAACATACAGTATATGATAATAGCTTCAATGTAGAGGCAACTTGTTTTTCCCACTATACTGGTACTTTAAATCTCTTCTTGGGTGCCCCTCCTTTTTCGTCAGGGCCTATCTTGGGCAGGCAATGAATCGCCATCGTGAAGAAAAGTCCTGCTTAGTGTACCTGCATGTGTCTTCAACAGTACGGCCTTGATGCTGGTCACCCGCACACGTTTAAGCACTGTAGTGTTGGTGATAAAGTCGTTCCAATTGATCTTGAAGATGGTGTGGAAGTAGCGTTCACGGAAGTGTTCCAGAAGCTTGAGGTGATGTTTGTAGGTGACCCAAGACTTGGAAAAATCTGGGAGGGTTGGCAATATGACGGACATTGGTGGCATTCTTCAGGTGTTGGTTTTTCCGAACAAGATAGTGGAGTCTGCACATTTGTAATGTGAGGTGTGCAGTAAACTTCCCCGGGTGATGGTTGATGGAAAACCTCTGTCTTCTTCAAGCAGACTTCAAGTCCAAAGAGCTGCAAAACAAGATGTTGTGCATTGAAGGGCTCTCTGTTTGTACTACAAGGGGCAGTATCATTAGTAAAAGTAGCTTACGTATATGTTGCGCCCTGGTTTTGTGCGTGCCTGCAGACATTGGCGATTGAAAAGACCATACTTGCCAACCCTCCCGGATTTTCCGGGAGACTCCCGAAATTCAGCGCCTCTCCCGAAAACCTCCCGGGACAAATCTCCCGAAATTCAGGCGGACCTGGAGGCCATGCCCCCTCCAGCTCCATGCGGACCTGGAGGGTCTGCATGGAGCAATGTTGTTGTAATATATTGAGTTGGAGGCAATAAACAGGCGATGGGATGAAGTACGTCTCTTTACTGTAGACTTCAGAACAGACTCGCACACTTGACGTCAGGTGTGCAACACCACGTAAATTGTTGGCCAACCAAAAAGTAACCCCAGTACGCTATAGCCAACATTCACCAGGAGATGGCAACAGACAGATCACTCTATTACATTCCTCACCTTTTAGAAATATAGAAGTTACTCAAAAGAAATAAACAACCCAACCAAAAAATGCAGCAGCTCAATTAAAAAACTGTACTTAAGCCACATTCTTTTTTTTTTTTTTTAGTACTGAACTCTTAACCCTCATTTGTAAACAATAACATGCTTATTATACAAACAGTATTTGTACATCTTTAACACAGATTTTTATACTGTCTTCAGAGATTCAGTTTTTTTGGTGGTACTCGAAACCTTTCTGGGTACCTGCGGATCACTGGTGGGGTTTTTGTTGTGGGTGATCTGGGTTCTGATGATGGCAACTCAGCAGCCCTTGAATCTGGTTCAATGATGAGACTAGTTTGTGTCTGACTCACTGATGGTCCTGGTGATGGAACTGAAACAGCACTGTCCAGTTGTACTGATGGCACATTTTCTGCAACTGGTGGAGACTAGATAACTGGCAGTCGCTCCATGTTTTCTCGCCATGGTAACATGTGATCCACATGCACTGTGCGCTGTCTCTGTCCCTCTTGATATATATATACATATATATATATATATATATATATATATATATATATATATATATATATATATATATATATATATATATATATATATATATATATATATATATATATGTATATATAAGAAAATACTTCACTTTCAGTGAATTCTAGCTATATATATATATATATATATATATATATATATATATATATTTATTTATTTTATTATAGACATATATATATATATATATATATATACAGTATGTATATATATATATATTGTATATATATATATATATATGAAATACATGACTTGGTGAATTCTAGCTGTAAATATACACCTCCCCTCTTAGCCACGCCCCCGCCCCACCCCCCACCTTCCGAAATCGGAGGTCTCAAGGTTGGCAAGTATGAAAGACTACCATACATACATTGGTGTATGGAGACGCCGTCTTCATCACCGAGGTCTTTTGTGGCTTTCTGGAGGATCGTACTGAAGAAGACGGTGAACACAGCCTTGCTTCACCCCTTTGCTAATTGGGAAGGTCTGTAAGAAGCTGTTGTGACTAACTTTACTTCGCTGACCTTTATGTAGCTGCACAACCATGCTGAAAACATTTTGGAGGTACAATCTAGACCAGGGGTGTCAAACTCAAATACAGAGTAGGCCAAAATTTAAAACTGAACAAAGCCGCGGGCCAAGGTTGAACAAATTAACCATTTAATAGGGACCCAAACAAGTTTTGCATTGAATATTGAACAAGCAAGGCTTATATAACTTTATAGTGACATGCAAAATCGAGTTTCAAATAATAATAATGATAATGAAAAAATATCAATGGCATATCAAATACAATTTAAATAAACATTTAATGCCTCTTTTCTATTTGCAGCCTTCTGAGGTAAATATCAACATTAACTTTTTCCACAGGCTAATAAATTTGAAAATAAAATAACAATGAATAAACCAACCATTCAGGACTTTAAACTGCTCAGTTTGCAACACACTGATCTAATCTGATGTGCCCAAGCCAGATACCTGCCATCTTTTCTTGGATGCTAGTTCATTAATGTCAGGGCTCAGGCTTTGAGCTGTGGCAACCTTCATTATCGAACAAAGGTGTTCATCAGTCATTATATCTCGTAGTCCACCCGTACCACAGTCTTGGGGGCGTGCCTTAAAGGCACTGCCTTTAACGTCCTCTACAAGCTGTTGTCACGTCCGCTTTTCATCCATTCTAACAACGTGCCGGCCCAGTCACAAGATATGTGCGGCTTCTGTACGCACACACACGTGAATGCAACACATACTTGATCAACAGCGATACAGGTTACACTGAGGGTGGCCGTATAAAAAACTTTAACACTGTTAGAAATATATGCCACACTGTGAATCCACACCAAACAAGAATGACAAACACATTTCGGGAGAACATCCGCACCGTAACACAACATAAACACAACAGAACAAATACCCAGAACCCTTTGCAGCACCAACTCTTCCGGGACGCTACAAAATACACCACCCGCTACCACCAAACCCCGCCCCCCCACACACACACCTTTTTGGGAGGGGCACTGAAATTTGGGAGTCTCCCGGGAGGGTTGGCAAGTATGAGAATTAGCGGTGAATGCAGTGTTACCGCGGCACTGCCGCTGTATATAATCGGCGGGCGAGCTCTAGTGTTAATTTGATATCGCCTCAAGGAACAAGTGAAATTACACGGCGGGCCAATTTTGGCCCGCGGGCCAGAGTTTGACACACCTGATCTAGATGCTTTATGCCAGGGGTGCTCATTACGTCGATCGCGAGCTACCGGTCGATCTCGGAGGGTGTGTCAGTCGATCACCAGCCAGGCATTAAAAAAATAGTCCTAAAAATGAGCGATCATAAATCTTCACTATGACGTCACTTTCGTCACTTGATTGACATTCACGGCACCCGAGGGTCTTCTGAGATGACGCTGACTGCTGCCAGCTCATTAAAATTACCGACTGGAAGGCGAGAAACACTTTATTTCAACAGACTCTGGCGCCGTACCTGTCGTCAAAACTCCAAAGACCGACTGCACAGTTGCACAATAAAAGCTCTGCTTCATCCTGCCTGCGCTACCAAAATAAGAGTCTCAGAAAGCTGGCGTGCACAAGCTAGCAAGCTACGGAGTTTGCCGACAATGTATTTCTTGTAAAGTGTATACAAAGGAGTATGGAAGCTGGACAAATAAGATGCCAAAAACCAACCACTTTCATGTGGTATTGGACAGAAAGGAGGACTTTTTTTCTCCTCCGTTCGAAAATGCGGACATTATCAGCACTACTGTCTGATTCCAATCAATGCAAGTCATCAGAATCAGGTAATACACTAACTTATATTCTTGTCTTCGTGAAAGAAAGGAATCTATATGTGTTAAACATGCTTGTATTATCTTTAAACACCTTTAACTTGTAACAATATTAACTATATGTGTTAAACATGCTTGTACTATCTTTAAACACCTTTTACTTGTTAACAATAGTAACTATATGTGTTAAACATGCTTGTATTATCTTTAAACACCTTTAAGTTGTTAACGATATTAACTATATGTATTAAACATTCTTGTAATAATAATAATAATAATAATAATAACTGGGATTTATATAGCGCTTTTCTAAGTGCCCAAAGTCGCTTTACATGTAGAACCCATCATTCATTCACATCTGGTGGTGGTAAGCTACTTTCATAGCCACAGCTGCCCTGGGGTATCATTAAACACCTTTAATTTTTTAACAATATTAACTATGTGTTAAACATGCTTGTATTATCATTAAACACCTTTAACTTGTTAACAATATTAACTATATTTATTAAACATACTTGTATTATCATTAAACACCTTTAATTTTTTAACAATATTAACTATATGTGTTAAACATGCTTGCATTATCATTAAACACCTTTAACTTGTTAACAAAAACATATATTTCATAAATAAGTAAATATAAATTATATATATGAATGAGGTAGATCCCCACGACTTGATCAATTGAAAAGTAGCTCGCCTGCAGAAAAAGTGTGAGCACCCCTGCTTTATGCCTTTCCTACTCACGGTGTCAAATGTCTTGGTCAGGTCAAAGAGAATGACAAACTGCTTTGTTCTATAGACAGCATTTTTTCTTGAAGCTGTCTTAGGACAAATGCCATATCAATGGTTTAGTAATGACAAACTAATAATTGACCTATATACAGTGGGTACCTAATAAATGTTAAACAAGCATTTACTACACACCCAGGTGATTCAGTATTCCCCCTCTTTCATGACTTCATCTTCTATTTATGTGTATATTATTTTATATCAGTAATTGTTGGAAAGTAAAAAATACATGTAAGTCAGAATACATGTGAAAACAAGTAATGATACTTTTAACAGTTTCTCTCTTTTGCTTTGCAGTACCCCAACTGAATGTTTTTAAACGTTTTTCTTAACTTTTATCACCTTACTTATTACACTTTCAAAGTATAACACAAATATGAATTATACAATACATTAAGCAATTGTATTCACAAATGTAACATTGTTTATACACCATTGCTGTGCTATTTGAAACTCAGACTTTGTCCAATTAGTTTATCGATTTAACACTTATTGTTTTGTTTATGGTGTGGCACAGTAAATAACTTTATAAACGTGCACAGACAATCACTTTAATATTTCAGTAGATGTGTTTTTTGTCTGTGTATTGGTTTATCGCAATCATTTTTCTTTAAGGAAAGAAAAATAAAACAAACAAGTCAAGATGGACAAATTGATGTCAGATGTCTGAGTAAAATACATCATTAGCATGCAAAGGACCCCAAGAGAGGAAGTTTGAGACACATGCATCCTTCTAAGTTGAGGAGTGCATCGTCTTTAAAAGGACAGGAAAAGAATGATACAAACAAAGAAAAAAAAAAAACACTTCAAGACTCCGACTCATTTTTTTCCCTGTATGAAAGTTTTCCAAGGTCGTTTACAGAGTCGTGTTACCACAACAGCTGAATACAAATTTGTTTCCTTGTTCTACAAGTCACGGAGCGTTGAGTCTTTAAGCGATCATTATTACCATACAAATAGACAGATCTATTTAACAACGCTCTTTTTATCGCATAACACTTATTCTTTAGTGTTGCTTTCTGAAAGGCACTGAAATGCCCCCCCGCCTCCTCCTCTTTTTGGGAAAGGAAATAGTCTGGCGGTTGATAAAGGCTCAGAGCAATAGAAGAAGCAAGGCTGACATCTTCTTAAGAGATGATAGCAGGGCCAAATCAAATGGGATGGAGCAGTCACTCTTCTCACAGATAGGTAGCTCATTTCTGCTGGCTGAGAGTTTGCATCCCAAGTGGCGCTCTGCCCGGGAAAGATAGCTCACTCTCAGTCCATTCATTATTTTATTCTCTGCCTCTTCTTTTCATGTCTCAAGCTAGCTTCTTTTCTATGCTTTTAATGAGTAGCCTATTTTGCTCAAGTGTTGATGTGGATCTTGGAATTTAGATTTTGAGACAACATGTTTAATTACAAGTTTTTTTCCCCCGCATTTGTTGGAAAAGAGGCAGAAATCAATTATTTCTATTAGACAATGGTGAATGCAAGTGAATGGCAGCATGTTGAAACAAAAGCTCGGTGGTAGCAAAGATAAGTGTCAGCCGTATCCACTCATTCCACCCCCGGAGGTTAACTGTGTAATTTGGCTTCATAATAGCTTTACATAAGCTCAGGCTTCTACACAATTCCACATTTAGAATCTCAACTCATTTATTTTAAAGATTGGAATTTTAATTAAATTACTTCCACACCTACAGGATGTTGAATTGGAATTAAAAGAAATGAACATTTAATTCAAATGAAATTCCTTATGAACAAGTAACAACAATAATTTGTCATATTTAACAAAGGTTTTGCCTCAAATACTAAACAAACTTTACAAACACTGAATTAAACACAAACTCCCCTCCATTCTGAATACTTGGATAAAGTAAAGCATTCTAGGAAATGTAGTATTTTTCCACAATTTGAAAGTTATAGTACAAACCCCGTTTCCATATGAGTTGGGAAATTGTGTTAGATGTAAATATAAACGGAATACAATGACTTGAAAATCATTTTCAACCCATATTCAGTTGAATATGCTACAAAGACAACATATTTGATGTTCAAACTGATAAACAATTTTTTTTGAAAATATTAATTAACTTTAGAATTTGATGCCAGCAACACGTGACAAAGAAGTTGGGAAAGGTGGCAATAAATACTGATAAAGTTGAGGAATGCTCATCAAACACTTATTTGGAACATCCCACAGGTGTGCAGGCAAATTGGGAAAAGGTGGGTGCCATGATTGGGTATAAAAGTAGATTCCATGAAATGCTCAGTCATTCACAAACAAGGATGGGGCGAGGGTCACCACTTTGTCAACAAATGCGTGAGCAAATTGTTGAACAGTTTAAGAAAAACTTTTCTCAACCAGCTATTGCAAGGAATTTAGGGATTTCACAATCTACGGTCCGTAATATCATCAAAGGGTTCAGAGAATCTGGAGAAATCACTGCACGTAAGCAGCTAAGCCTGTGACCTTCGATTCCTCAGGCTGTACTGCATCAACAAGCGACATCAGTGTGTAAAGGATATCACCACATGGGCTCAGGAACACTTCAGAAACCCACTGTTAGTAACTACAGTTGGTCGCTACATCTGCAAGTGCAAGTTAAAACTCTCCTATGCAAGGCGAAAACCGTTTATCAACAACACCCAGAAACGCCGTCGGCTTCGCTGGGCCTGAGCTCATCTAAGATGGACTGATACAAAGTGGAAAAGTGTTCTGTGGTCTGACGAGTGCACATTTCAAATCATTTATGGAAACTGTGGACGTCGTGTCCTCCGGACCAAAAAGGAAAAGAACCATCCGGATTGTTATAGGCGCAAAGTGGAAAAGCCAGCATCTGTGATGGTATGGGGGTGTATTAGTGCCCAAGACATGGGTAACTTACACATCTGTGAAGGCGCCATTAATGCTGAAAGGTACATACAGGTTTTGGAGCAACATATGTTGCCATCCAAGCAACGTTACCATGGACGCCCCTGCTTATTTCAGCAAGACAATGCCAAGCCACGTGTTACATCAACGTGGCTTCATAGTAAAAGAGTGCAGGTACTAGACTGGCTTGCCTGTAGTCCATACGTGTCTCCCATTGAAAATGTGTGGCGCATTATGAAGCCTAAAACACCACAACGGAGACCCCCGGACTGTTGAACAACTTAAGCTGTACATCAAGCAAGAATGGGAAAGAATTCCACCTGAGAAGCTTAAAAAATGTGTCTCCTCAGTTCCCAAACGTTTACTGAGTGTTGTTAAAAGGAAAGGCCATGTAACACAGTGGTGAACATGCCCTTTCCCAACTACTTTGTCACGTGTTGCAGCCATGAAATTCTAAGTTAATTATTATTTGCAAAAAAATAAATAAAGTTTATGAGTTTGAACATCAAATATCTTGTCTTTGTAGTGCATTCAATTGAATATGGGTTGAAAAGGATTTGCAAATCATTGTATTGCATTTATATTTACATCTAACATAATTTCCCAACTCATATGGAAACGGGGTTTGTACATTCTAGGGTAGCAGATTGTAGTTTGCTTTGTGCATTATTTTAGCTATTTGCAAATTCCATGTGTGGTTGAATTTCAGTATTTTTGATTCAATGAATACGGATTTGTATGTTCTCTATATCCAACATTATGTATTATTGTAACTGATCTTTTTTGTAACACCGTTAAGAAATGAAGTGTACTTTTGTAGTTAATTCCCCATATTTCTACAAAATAACTCAGATATGGTAATAGCGAGCAGTAGAGAATATGAAGTGATTTTTGGTCCAATGCATATTTAGCCTTATTTATTATTGACGTGTTTCTTGCTACTTTATGTTGTATATTTTTTACATTTCCAGATTTCTAGTTCATTTTATCATCTGTGGAAGCCAGTCACGTGATCTCTAACATAGCGTTAGAAACCAGAGAGCCCTTGCCCATCAACAACATTGCTAATCAAGCAGACTTTGTGAGAGCTAACAACTATTATTTTGGGAAAAATTATGATCCAGAACCTTATATTTTTGAGCCAGAGCACAATGAGGGTGAGTAAGAAGTTTTAGAAGCCGAGTGCTAAACGGCTGCAGCTTTATTGTAACACTGTAGTATTATCAGCATTGCTAGGTGCTAAACATACAAACTAACCAGAATAAAACAAACACTTGCTGTAATATTTCCACTCTTACTGGGATGCCGACCAACAGGACGCTCACATAATCTCGATTAGATGAACACTCAATCGCAATCAAGGGGTTGAAAAAAAGTTGCCGCAACTACGTCTCTTTTGCCATCTCGGGGGATGTCAAAAGTCAACAAGCCTGTCGGTCCATGGCACCATTTGTCTAACAGACATTATTTATAATCTATAATTTACTTTTAGCAAGTTTGAGATGAAGCAGAAGCAGCCGCCGGCTCAGTGTGTCAACAATAGCAGCGTAAGCTAGCATTAGCTCACTGCTATCAATGCGCCGCTAAAATAGTTAGTCTGGGTTGGCGCTTATAATAACAATATCACTCATATTTGGTTAATTTTCCTGTCACGACACGTAAATGGAGTATTGTTAGCGGTTTCCGGATGTTTTAGAGGGTATAATGGGCGCAATAGAGGATCCTCCATCTGTTGACTCACTTGTTAGCCATTTATTTACACATTTGAATGCATAAAAAGCCAAGTATAAGTGTTCTTGTCTTACATAAGGATTGTGAATGACAAACAGCACATCTCTTTCCAATTTTTGCGTATTTTCAGTATCACTGATCTGATGATATGGTCATAGTGCAGAAGGGTTACTACAGTGCCGTAAAATCTACAGAAATTCCATCCATCCATTTTTTTTCCGCTTATCCGAGGTAGGGTTGCAGGGGCAGCAGCTTAAGCAGACAAGCCCAGACTTCCCTCTCACCCGACGGGGGAAAAACTAATTTCGGCTGCTTGTACCCGTGATCTTGTCCTTTCGATCATAACCCAAAGCTAATGACCATAGGTGAGGATAGAGACGTAGATCGACCGGTAAATTGAGAGTTTTGCCTTCCTGCTCAGCTCCTTTTTCACCACGACGTACTGATGCAGAGTCGGCATCACTGCAGATACTGCACCGGTCCGCCTGTTGATCCACTCTTCCTTCACTTGTGAACAAGACCCCGAGGTACTTGAACTCCTCCACTTGACGCAAGATCTCCTCCCCAACGTGGAGATGGCCCTACACCATTTTCTGGACGAGAACCACGAAGTCGGACCTTGCCACCGATTGACAAGCTTGGTGACACACTGTCCTCAAAGTCAGTCTCCTAATTTGTGAACACTCTCAGAATTTCTCTTAAGGACAAGCGTAGAAAGAGGAAACCCGTGTTAACACAGCATCATTTGGTATCTGCATAAGTCCCGAAAATTTGCGCACTTCCGCCATTGGAGCCCGCACCATTGTCAATAAGCTCTTTCTTTTTCTCTATATTCATGTTGTGGGGCATTCATCCACAGCTGTTGCCATTTCTAATAAAAAGTAGCGTACATTTCTAACTTAAATCTCTCAGTTCACTCACTATGGAAGTGCTAAAAACTACAGACTTAAAGATGATCTGTAAAACATGATCCAGGCAACATTTTGACCAAAAAAACACCATTACATGTTATGTAGGAAGTGTTTTAAATTTAGGAAAAAAATCATAATATGTACCCTTTAATGTGCCTTTTGTATGAAAATAGGCCTGAATAGACCCTCTCATCTTCAGTGCGCCTTATAATATGGTGCGCTCTATGGTCCGAAAAATACTGTTGTCGGATTTTTTTAAATAATTGTTTGACAGCACTAGTTTCATCCCACAAATATATGTCCTATTAACTGCCTTAACAAAACATTGATAACAACTCGGCAATCACAGGCTAATCCAAGGTTACTGAAATAAATAACATTCTAAACATTGAACTTTTGCTTCAATTTCTAAAAAAGCGGCTGCAAATTCATACATTTTAGTTAAGATACAAAGGTGAAAACTCGTTCATGGGGTGTCAAAAACTTTGTAACTTTTTTTTGTTACTTTTCTGGAAAACCGACACTTTTTTTTGAAAATCATGAAATGTCTTTTTTTTTCTTGGACATCTCTTTGTTTACAGTACCCTTTTATATGCATCGCTGTCAAATGTCACTGTACAACCTGCTTCAGCAAGGTTCACTTGCCGAATTTACCAAATGATGGGTTGAAGTAGACTGGTTCTATAAACGTATCTTTTCATATCTGATCTCTTTGTGTGTAAAACATATGTTATAGTTCTAGTTATTTTCAATTTACTACAGACAATTAAAAGCTGATATAGCAGTGCACCTGCTGATTTTGTAGGTGCTTTATCTGAACTTGTTTGGATGATGTGGATTTATTTTGGACACAAGGTAATTGCATTATGAAATCTGCTTTGGGATACATTTCAACTGGAATAAACCATATTACTTGTAGTTTAATCTATTTAAGTAAAGCAAAAAGGAGAGCAGTATCGCGGTCATTGGTAGCAAGCTTAGAGTACTTTCGATAATATTAGTGTTGTCTCTTTTGTACTTTTTGCTTGGCATAAAGCTGACGATATCTAAGACACCAGCAATATGATTTCGTGTTTCCGTGTGCAAAGCCTGTGAAAATGTGACCTTACACAAATATTTCTTGTAAATTGTTTATTTTTCAAATATTCTAAAATGCTATTCTAATAAAGAAAATGAGGTGCATAAGTGTGAAGAAAATGGCAATTTAATTCACATTTTGATTACCATTCAAAACTCCCAGCACAAGGAAAAAGAAAAATGAGGAGGTGGCTTAAGTTTACACACATATTCTTCGTCTGCAGGCCTGACATGGAAGGCACTCGAGGTAAATTGATTAGCTTGTTCATTTTTGCTTGATTATTCAGGGCCAGTTAGCACGGAACGAGCACCATTTGTGACTGATTACAGCCCTCGTAGGAAAAATCTCCTACAACACAGAGGATCTTGTATAGATACCAATTTTATCGCTGGTGATGTTGCCTGCATCTCTGTATGAAGTTAAAAGCAAAGTAATTTTGGTTGCCAGCGCTACAACCACGTTACAGTCTGGTGTGGTGCCGCCTCATCACCCTTTAAAACGGCTAGCGGTGGTGCCGCAGGCCACCGGGTCAATCCACGCTAGTGTTCAGGGAAGGTGAATCTCCAAGCCATGTCTACATATTCCACATTGCTTGCCTGTGGTATTTCAGTAACAATTTACGGTAATTCGTCAACTTGTGTTCACCTCTCTGCAAATTTTGAGGTCGGGCTGTAAATTGACTGAAGAAGCTAGTGATTCCATTTCCATACAGGGTGCCGCCACGTTGTTACTTTGTAGAGGTATGCGGTAGTGTATGCTGAATACATTATACCATCACGTACAGTGGTACCGCAATTTGAGAGTACGCCAACTTACAGGTATTGCTATATACAAACTGTCTCTGAGCTTTTTTGTTAAGCTTAATTTGCGAGCATAATTTGAGTTAAAAGCCTCCCTGCTCTCCGATGAAGTAGTGAAGTAGTTCCAACTATGGAACTCAAAGTTAGAGCAAAGGAGACAAAGCAGACGACCACATCAGAGAAACAGCCATCCATCCATCCATCTTCTTCCGCTTATCCGAGGTCGGGTCGCGGGGGCAGCAGCTTAAGCAGGGAAGCCCAGACTTCCCTCTCCCCAGCCACTTCGTCCAGAGGCGTTCCCAGGCCAGCCGGGAGAGATAGTCTTCCCAGCGTGTCCTGGGTCTTCCCCGTGGCCTCCTACCGGTCGGACGTGCCTGAAACACCTTCCTAGGGAGGCGTTCGGGTGGCATCCTGACCAGATGCCCGAACCACCTCATCTGGCTCCTCTCGATGTGGAGGAGCAGCGGCTTTACTTTGAGCTCCCCCCGAATGACAGAGCTTCTCACCCTATCTCTAAGGGAGAGCCCCGCCACTCGGCGGAGGAAACTCATTTCGGCCGCTTGTACCCGTGATCTTGTCCTTTCGGTCATGACCCAAAGCTCATGACCATAGGTGAGGATGGGAACGTAGATCGACCGGTAAATCGAGAGCTTTGCCTTCCGGCTCAGCTCCTTCTTCACCACAACGGATCGATACAGCGTCCGCATTACTGAAGACGCCGCACCGATCCGCCAGTCGATCTCACGATCCACTCTTCCCCCACTCGTGAACAAGACTCCGAGGTACTTGAACTCCTCCACTTGGGGCAAGATCTCCTCCCCAACCCGGAGATGGCACTCCACCCTTTTCCGAGAGAGAACCATGGACTCGGACTTGGAGGTGCTGATTCCCATCCCAGTCGCTTCACACTCGGCTGCGAACCGATCCAGTGAGAGCTGAAGATCTTGGCCGGAGGAAGCCATCAGGACCACATCATCTGCAAAAAGCAGAGACCTAATCCTGCAGCCACCAAACCAGATACCCTCAACGCCCTGACTGCGCCTAGAATTCTGTCCATAAAGATTATGAACAGAATCGGTGACAAAGGGCAGCCTTGGCGGAGTCCAACCCTCACTGGAAACGTGTGCGACTTACTGCGGGCAATGCGGACCAAGCTCTCACAGTGATTATACAGGGAGCGAACTGCCACAATAAGACAGTCCGTTACCCCATACTCTCTGAGCACTCCCCACAGGACTTCCCGGGGTACACGGTCGAATGCCTTCTCCAAGTCCACAAAGCACGTGTAGACTGGTTGGGCAAACTCCCAGGCACCCTCAAGGACCCTGCTGAGAGTATAGAGCTGGTCCACAGTTCCACGACCAGGACGAAAACCACACTGTTCCTCCTGAATCCGAGGTTCGACTATCCGGCGTAGCCTCCTCTCCAGTACACCTGAATAGACCTTACCGGGAAGGCTGAGGAGTGTGATCCCACGATAGTTGGAACACACCCTTCGGTTCCCCTTCTTAAAGAGAGGAACCACCACCCCGGTCTGCCAATCCAGAGGTACCGCCCCCGATGTCCACGCGATGTTGCAGAGAAACAAACAATTAAAATATGGGACAATGTTATGAGTCAGCCTGATTGCAGCAACGTCAGTCCTCACCACGAGAAGACAGAGCCAGCCTCTACAGAAGCAGCCACAAATGTTCAAACGACAGACAATTATACATTAAAACATAAAGAAGCTGCCGATGCTGTGTTTGACTTCTTTCAGTCTGTTCTGTCTCCTGACATTACAAACTGTACAATCGAGCATTACCCTTGGTACACAGACACAGAATGCTGTCATCTCTCTGAAAGACACCCGTGTACAACATAACTAACAATAATACAGCAGTTCCTATTGTTACACGACAGAGTAGCAGCTCCTACAAAATCCGTTATTCAAAATAAATGCTGGACAATAATATCACACTATTTAATAAAACTACTGTAGTAGTTTGTAGTACATATTGTTGTATTGTTTTTCATGTTATGATCTTGTGTGGTGCCAAACCCAAGATGCAGAAAAGAAGCCCAACTTGCAATTTACAGTCTTTAATCCAAGAAGGAAATAACAAAAAGCGATGGTGGCGAGAGAAGAAGCACACCGTGGAAAAACAGCACACATAAAATTACTGCTGGGTTCACTAGACAAGGGGGAGACGTCGGTGCCAAAGCGAGAAGGAGCCACATAGGGCGAGTCACGGGAAAAATCCAGTGGCGTTGAAGTTTGTGTACCCACAAACAGGAGAACCAAGGATGTGGAACCGGCGTCTCCCAGCTGCCACTACTCAGCCTAAATAGGTGTGTCTAATTAGTGGCCGGTGTGTCCAAAATCAGTGCCACCTGTGGATCGCCCCACTGTAGGAAGAGAAAGAGACAAGGAGAGAAAGCACACCAAACAGCAGGTAATCACCACAGTGTCCCCACTCCCACCCTTAACAGACACCTCCTGGCGGCTTACCTGGCTTCTCTGGAAAACAGCGATAAAACTCAGAGAGGAGATCTGGGTCGAGGATAGGGGACCTAACGACCCACGAGCGCTACTCAGGGCCGTACCCCTCTCAGTCTACGAGGAGATGGAATCCTCTGTTCCTAATTCTCACATCCAAGATGGCCTTGACTGTGAATGCAATGGAAAAAAAAAAAGTCTGCCATTTCTTTTCTTTTCTCCTCTGCTCCCTTCTCTCTTGTGGAGGGGGGGGGGCACAGGTCCGGTGGCCATGGATGAAGTGCGGCTGTCCAGAGTCGGGACCCGGGGTGGACCGCTCGCCTGTGCATCTGTTGGGGACATCTCTGCGCTGCTGACCTGTCTCCGCTCGGGATGGTTTCCTGCTGGCGGGGGGGGTTACTCACATATGCAGTCCTCTCCAAGGTTTCTCATAGTCATTCACATCGACGTCCCACTGGGGTGAGTTTTCCTTGCCCTTATGTGGGCTTTGTACCGAGGATGTCGTTGTGGCTTGTGCAGCATTTGAGACACTTGTGATTTAGGGCTATATAAATAAACATTGATTGATTGATTGATTGATTGAATGCTGATCCCATGTGGGAGCAAAGGTGGTCAATAAGCCTAGGAGGAGGGGGCGGCACCTCCCAAGGGCTGAGGGGATTTGAGGCTACTGGCTTCATACGAGAGACATGGAAGACCGAGTTGCACTTGACGGCTTCCGGGAGGAAAAAAAGGTTGACTACGGCGCGGTTAATGATCCTGATGATGGGGCCAATGAATCTGGGGATCAGCTTCTTGGAATCTGTAGCGAGAGGCAGGTCACGGGAAAAGAGCCATACTTTCTGACCCACCTGGTGGCATGGTGCAGGCGTGCGATGACGGTTAGCCTGACGTTGGTTTCGTTCTAAGGTTCTGGTCAGCGTGTTCTTGTGTTGCTCCATACCATGTGTGCTCGGCACAGGTGCGCCAACACAGACAGGACCACGACCTCTGACGCGAGAGAATGGAATGCGGGTGACTTGTACCCATGAGCCGCATGGAAAGGCGACAATCCTTATGCTAATGAGGGAATTGTGGGCATATTCTATTCAGGGAAGGTTGGTTGACCAAGTTGAGAGCTGCTGATGGAAGACGCATCGGATGGCCGCCTCAAGGTCCTGGTTGGTGTGACTGATTAAGAAAACTGGGGGCCCCTATCGAAGACCACCTCTGTGGGGATGCCATGAAACTGGAACACCCGCTCCACCAGCATTTGGGTTGTCTCCAAAGCCGATGGCAACTTGGGGAGTGCCACAAAATGAGCCATCTTGGAGAACCGGTCGAATATGGTGAGGATAGTGGTTACCATTAGAGCGAGGCAGTCCTGTAACAAAGTCCAAGGCGATGTGCGACCATGGTTGAGCCGGAATGGGTAGAGGGAGGAGAAGTCCAGATGGAGCTTGATGGAACGCTTTGTTTTGGGCGCAGACTGGACTAGCTGTTACAAATCCTCTAAGATCTACTCATAGCGTAGACCATCAACATTTCTGAGCCAGAAGGAATGTTGTGCGACTGACTCCGGGGTGACAGGCGCCCTTGGAACTATGGCCCCAACATTATACGTAGGAACGCAGCCTGGGGATGAAAAGCAGGCCTTTGCGGGTGCAGCGGACTTGACGGTTAGGGTTAGTTAGTTAGTTAGTTAGTAAGTTAGGTTTAAACCCTAACCCTAACCCTGACCTGCTTTTCAATGTCCCATTGTAGGCCCCCGAGGATGCGGGACTGGTGTATGAATGGCTCTGGTCTCATCAGTGGGCGGGAGAAGATGCGGGACAGTGCATCTGGCTTAGTATTCTGAGAGTCGGAAGGTGATGGTGAAGTTGAAACGTGTGAGGAATAATACTCACCTGGCTTGATGTGGGAAAAATCTTTGAGCAGCGCGGGGATAAGCCAGGTTCTTGTCCCCTGCAGCCAGTGCCTCCACTCCTGAAGGGCCAGGACGACTGTCAGTAGTTCCTTGTTGCCCATGTCATAATTAGGTTCTGCAGCAGTCAGGCGACGAGAGAAGAAGGCACAGCAGTGCAGCCTCTGGTCAATGGCAGAACGCTGGGAGAGGACAGCCCCCATCTCGACAAAAAATGGGAGAGATGGGTTAGCGTGAATCAGTACAGGTGCAGTGGTAAATAACGACTTGAGTCTAAAAAATGTCGCATTCACAAGTGGACTCCAGATAAACGGTACCTTGGGGGATGTGAGCCTAGTGAAGTGAAGTGAATTATATTTATATGGCGCCTTTCTCTAGTGACTCAAAGCACTTTACATAGTGAAACCAATTATCTAGGTTACATTTAAACCAGTGTGGGTGCCACTGGTAGCTGGTGGGTAAAGTATCTTTCCCAAGGACACAACGACACTGACTAGAATGGGAGAAGCGGGAATCGAACCTGGAACCCTCAAGTTGCTGGCACGGCCGCTCTACCAACCGAGGCATGGCGCCTAGTCAATGGTTCTGCAACACAGCTAAAATTTCGGATGAATCGACGATAAAAATTTGCAAACCCCAGAAACCTTTGAAGGTGTTTCCAAGTTGTGGGGGCGGGCCAATTAACCACAGCCTGAATCTTGGCAGAGTCGGGTTTAAGATGGTGCTTTTCTACTATGAACCCTAGGAACGAAATTGACGTGGCGTGAAATGAGCATTTCTTGGCTTTAACAAAAAGTTTATTTCCAGCAGTCGCTGGAGAACGAACCGAACTTGCAGGATATTTTCCTCTTAAGGTGGAAAAAACAAGTCAAAATGTCATCCAGATACATGAAAATAAATCGATCCAACATGTCCCGAAAAATGTAATGAATGAAACTCTAAAATACTGCGGGAGCATTTGTCAGTCCAAAGGGCATGACAAAATATTCAAAATGTCCCAACGGTGTTATAAAAGCTGTCTTCCATTCATCACCTTTGCAGATTCGGACAAAGTGATACGCGTTCTGAAGGTCGACTTTCTTGAAGAACTTAGCGGAGTGAAATGGCGTAAATGCGGAGTCCACAGGGGACAAGGGTACTTATTTTTGACTGTAATTTGATTGAGGGTGCGATAGTCAATACAGGGGCGTAGTGTTTTGTCCTCCTTTTCAATAAAGAAAAAACCGGCAGCTACAGGTGCCGACGACGCAGCTAATGAGGATGAAGTATATTCCTCCAACGCCTTCTGCTCATTCTTGGACACATTGAGAGAGGAAGGTAATGGAGAACCCAATAATCATATGGTCGATGAGGGGGGAGTGACAACACCGTATCTTTCCTAAACACCATCTTTAAATCATGGTACTACTGGTACTGTGGAAAGGTGAATGATTTCAGGTGGTTGTATGTGGTTAACAGAGTGAGGATGACAAGCGTTGCGAAGACAGTGCGTGTGACAGGTAACACTCCACTTCAGAATAGAACGTGACCAATCAATGTGAGGGTTATGTTTTTGCAGCCAGGTTAACCCAAGTATGACAGAAGCAGTGAGAGAAGGTAATATAAAAAAAACCTCATGATTATTACCAGATAGCCGGAGACCTAGTGGGTGAGTTTGGTGAGTTATGCCTGCCACGAGAAGCCTGTTAAGCGAAAAAAGATTTTTAGGTTCCCTTAGTTCAGGGGTCGGCAACCCGCGGCTCCGGAGCCGCATGCGGCTCTTTGATCACTCTGATGCGGCTCAGCTGCATACTTGCCGACCCCCCCGATTTTCCCGGGACACTTCCGGATTTCAATGCCTCTCACAGAAAACTCCCGGGATTAATATTCTCCGATTTTCACCCTTACAATAATAATAAGGGCGTGCCATGATGGTACAGCAGTCAGCGCCCTCTACAATCTGTATAAACAGCGTGCCAGCCCAGCCTCTTGTTATATACATCTTCTGCTTGCACATGTAAGGGACAGCAAGGCATACTTGGTCAACAGCCACAACAACAACAGCCAAAACCCGGCCCCACTCCAACCCTGCTCCCTCACACATCAACCCCCCACACCCCTCTGTGGTCATTGAGGTGGGCGGGGTTTGTTAGCGGGGGTGTATAATGTAGCCCGGAAGAGTTAGGGCTGCATGGGATTCTGGGTATTTGTTCTGTTGTGTTTATGTTGTGTTACGGTGCAGATGTTCTCCCGAAATGTGTTTGTCATTCTTGTTTGGTGTGGGTTCACAGTGTGGCGCATTATTAGTAAGAGTGTTAAAGTTTTTTATACACCGTCAGTGTAACCTGTGTGGTTGTTGACCAAGTATGCCTTGCTGTCACTTACGTGAGCAAGCAGAAGCCCCATACAACGTGCGGCTGGGCCGGCACGCTGGTTGTAGTGGGCGCTAAATGCTGTACCATCACTGCACGTTAGAGAGAATAGATGCCCTGAAATTTGTAGTCTGCCGGAAAAATCGGGAGGGCTGACAAGTATGACGCTGTCAAGCGCCATTCATATAAAACCTGCGGGTCGCACTAACATTCAATTTTCATATTAAGGTGTGGGCCGCGTGTTTGAGACCCTTGGTTTATACATAGCACAAAGCAAAAAAAAACTTTGTATGCAGTGTTAATTCATTTTAAATTTCAAAAGATTTTTGTGGCTCCCATTGTTGTCTTTAATTTGTGAAACTGGTCAAAATGGCTCTTTGACTGGTAAAGGTTGCCGACCCCTGCCTTAGTTCAATATAAGGAATATAATGGGTCTCAACAAAAGCAGCATCAATAACATTTTCATCAGTGCCGGAGTCAATGAGGGTACAAATGTATAATTGTTTTCCCATGAAAGCGTACCTGAAAGCTGCATCCTGTTGACAGGAAAAAGAGAAGAAGCGCGCCCTCGGGTGAGAAAAATCCCAGGGGAGAGAGGGCGCGTGCGGTGATGGAATGCTCTGGTGGGGCATGTCCGACAGCGGGAGAGAGAGTGGTCAGCATCACAACAATACAGACAGAAACCCAGACGTTGAACAGGCTGCCACCGAGTTGCATGGGCTCGTCCACCTCCCACGCTGGAGTGTCATAGGTCCTTGGGGGTGATCTAGGCGTGGCAGAGAGAGCGTTGGAACGGCTCTTTCAGATTCTCATCATGGCGCTCCCTCGTCACGGCTCGATCTCCTCCTCCACCAACCGCTTGTCAATGAGCACGGCTAGCTTGATCAGGTCCTCCAGAACGGTGGGGGGATCATCTCCCTGCGAATACCCTCTGCCAGTCTGAGATAAAAAGCGTCCAGGAGGGCAGAGGAGTTCCAATCGATCTCGGCTGCTCTCGTGCAAAACTTGATAGCGTAATCAGAGCCTCGGCGCTGACGCATCTTGAAAAGAGAGCGTGCTGCTTCGCGGCCTGGTGGGTGTCGCTGGAAAATCTGGAGCAGCGCTTTGGAGAACGCAGGAAAAGACGAGCTGGTGATGGTATTGCGATTCCACTCCGCCATAGCCCATGGTCCTGCTCGCCCCGAGAGGTGAGAGATGAGTGCCACCTTCGCCCACTCTGTTGCAAAAGCCGTAGCTTACAGCTCAAAGTGGATCTCGCACTGGGTGAGGAACTGCTGTACGACATCAGTATCCCCGGAGAATCTCTCCGATAGGGATAGCTGGGAGCAGATGACCGGTGCGGCTGGAGCCTGGACCGGCGCCTGGAGACGAAATCACCCCCAGGATTGGGCTGGGAGCGAGCATGCAGAGTGTTGAGGTGGAAGGTAAGGCTTTCCATCATGGCATCCTGCCGCTAGGCAAGATCTTGTAGACCCATGCCCATGTTTCTTAGCTGCTCTTCCAGCTCATCCAGTCGTTGGGCTTGACTGCATAGAGCCACCTTGATGGGGTCCTTTTCAGTGGGTTCTATCTCTCTGGCTGGTTCCAACTGTTATGATCTTGTGTGGTGCAGAACCCAAGATGCAGAAAATGAGGCCAACTTGCAATTTACAGTCTTTAATCCAGGAAGGAATTAACAAAAAGTGATGGTGGCGAGGGAGGAAGCACATCATGTAAAAACACCACACATTAAACAACTTAACTAGTGGTCACACCAGAACACAGCTGGGCCAACCACACAATGGGGAGACACCGGTGCCAAAGAGAGAAGGAGCCTCCAAGGGCGAGTCACGGGAAAAAGCCAGTGGCGTAGAAGTACGTGTACCCACGAACAGGAGAACCAAGCATGTGGAACCGGCGCCTCCCAGCTGCCACTACTTAGCCTGAATAGCCCTGGTGTGTGTAATTAGTGGCCGGTTTGCCCAATATCACCTGTGGATCGCCCTACTGTAGGAAGAGAGAGAGAGACAAGGAAAGCGAGCACACCAGATAGCAGGTAATCATCACATTTCACACAATATTTCTTATCTAAAAGTCAGTTGTTGTTTTTAAAATACATTTTACAAATAAAATTGTGTGGGGGCCAAGCAGAGATTAAATTTATTTCAATTAATTTCAATGGGCAGGGTTGATTTGAGATGCGTGTGTTTTGAGTTACAACCTTGGTTGTGGAACCAATTCAGCTTGTAAATTGAGGTACTACTGTAACAAATTATTACAGACTTTGGCTGAATTAGAATGTGTTTTCCATGGAAAGAATCTGCTAAATTGTGAGGATGTGAATGCTAAATCATATGTGATGAACAGTATATACCTTTTATAAATTTTTCAAGGTACTCAAAAAGGACAAGTTGGTTTTTTTAACAATAGTCCAAAGTCAAATGTGACTAACAGTGGGCTGTGCAAAAAAGAGCTTAATGTAAAGTAACTCTCACCTTTCACATTTAAGTGAGCTTGATATTGCTGACACCTCTGGAGAGAGAGAGCACCGGCCCTGCAGGGAACAGTCGCAATGACCCTTTTCATTGTGTACAGTTCCTTCTCAATGGAGCTCCACACACCCCTCGTGTCACACTCAAACACACGCGCACGCACACACACAACTTTAACTTTCTTTTTTTAGAAATACAGCACTTGACTTACAACAACTTATGTAAAATGGGTGTTGGGATGTTACACACATTGCCCCAATCTACTATCGGCAAGGATAGGAGGTCTCAGGTGGTAACAGTAGCACATCAAGTCATATTATCCAGGCATGAAGCCCACCCTCATTTCAGAGTGGCCTTTCCCAGCCTGGTCAGCCGTTTCCATTTATCTGCAGGGATAACTATAAAAATCTGTCA
The DNA here is from genome assembly GCF_033978685.3 of Nerophis lumbriciformis. Taxonomy (NCBI): domain Eukaryota; kingdom Metazoa; phylum Chordata; class Actinopteri; order Syngnathiformes; family Syngnathidae; genus Nerophis; species Nerophis lumbriciformis. Next base: position 34,483,240 of record NC_084555.2, read on the forward strand.
CGAGGCAGGGTGGGTTTTTTCGCTCAGCTCAGCTGGCAGATTGAGAGCCCCCTGTAATGCACAAGTCTGTTTTTATTATTCTTGCTGGGGGAACACTATTTCATCAAGTGCATGATTCCACAGAGGAGAGGAGATAGCCCAGGCCTAGTTATATTTCTTCCAATCAAACGTTCCAAGGGGAAAAAATGAGCGTGTGCCATCAAATCCCAGAATAATGCTGCCAGATTTTATGTAAAAAGGAGGACTGATGGACAAATACAGGAAGGCAAGACAAGTTTAATGACGTGTGTTGAGGAGCTGAGATTGGAAAACTGACAGAGAAAAGCAGCCTCTTTGCCGGAATATAAATTGTTGTGCGCTGTAAAAAGGCTTTTATCTGGAGTGAATTTGGGACGTAATACACAGGTCAGGGTTAAGTCATTTTCTCCGGCAAGTTAAGCGAATAATGAAGGCGAGCCCGCATGGAGAGGAGCACTGCTACAGCCAGTTTGTCTTCATTTATTATGCCAAATCTCATGATTTTGGCGTTGGCGCGGCGAGTGCTTTGGCGCGCACTGGTGGACGACATATCGCTTAATTTACACAAGGTAATGAAAGCAGGGAGCGGAAGGACAAAACAATTTACCTGCTGACACGGGAAGAAGTGATTTGCGAACATGGGGGGTGAGCAAAAGAGCAGGCGGTGGGCCAGAGATGGGTGGGGGCTGAGAAGAGGGAAATGGGAGAGAAGAAGGGAGGATGAGGAGGGGTGGATGCGGAGAACGATGAAACAGACAGTGGGGACTCAAACCTCAGCAGGTGGTGATGGAGGCTTCAATGAAGCGACAGTAAACTCTCTCCCTCCATCCTCCCCCTCAAAAAAAACACACAATCAGGGGGCCAGTCTGACCTCAAATCTGAAGAGTGTGTGCTGACAAGGCCCTCGTCTTCAATTCTAATCACTTATCACAAAGCCACTTATGTTGCAGAAACAGACGCTTTCGCTCCACAGCGGCAACAGGTATTGTCACACAAAAGACCAAATCACTGACACCTTCCACCCAGCAGAACCGCCAGTTTGTCCATGTGCAATCAGACATCATTGCACTATTATGCAAGTTTATTCTACTTGAATTTGTATCCAAACATGTTGCAATCAGAGACGACCAATCACCCTAACATGGATGACTGTTGCAAAAATTGTCTGTCCATACTGACAACAATGGGCTGCACTATAATTTTCCAATCACTGGCCCTTGCAGCAGGGCCGCTCCTCTGGGTAGTGAGATCAGATGAGCTGAGGCATTTTCTCTTGTAGGAGGTCAAACTCTATTTGTCTGCTCACAGGAACATAAAAAAACATCAGGAAGCCAAGTGAGAGAGAAGCCTTTTTGGAGAAAGGCCAAAGGCAGCCGCTTAGAGAAGGTGAGAGCAGAGGGATACATTGGTGTGGCACAGATAACCAGCTGCCCCCGTCCGCACACTGACTTGCTGTCTGCTGAGGATGCTTGGCTGTGGTGATGATGAAGGATACGCATCGCAGCACCAGGTCCCTGCTGTCACACGGTTCTCTGCAGGACGAGACAGGGACAGGAAGTGTCACTCGCAGCAAGCCTGCTGAGCAAGCCTGGACACTGCTGAGTCCTGCTGCTGGAGTCTTCACAACAAATCAAACCCAGTAACACCTGCCCCTCCCCAAATAGGCCCCCGCCACAGTCTGGAAGAATGTGTGAGCACATGCGGGCAAACTTTGTAGCATACTGTTTCTCAATATCCGCCTCTATGTGCCGTTCTAATATCTGGTAATGTGCAGGCTGGTGCAAGTAGCATGGCCAGCGCTCTACCCCGCCACCATCTCCTGGCCACACAACTCTCTCTCCACAGGATGATATCCCCTCACAATGAGAGGTGACAGTGAACAGTGGAACTCGTCAGTGTGAATAACACACAGTCACGCTTGGTGAGACCCTCTGGTGGAGCACGGCGCGCACACGGCGGCTCAAAGGCCCAGCAGCGGCGAGCATGCTGTCAGCCTCACTGCACGCCCTTCCATTATAGCTTAACAGGGGACAGATTGAACAATCTGATGGGTTACGTTTGACATGTTTGCTGGTCTGACCCACCCAAGACGCTGTGCAATTACTTTCCATAGGTCCGCAGCATAAAGAGACTGAACTGCGGCTCTGAAAGAATTCAATCATTATAAAGCACTATGTCGGACATATTTCTACAAACTCAGCTGTGCAGGCAGGTCCTTTAGTTATATTCTCTCAAGTCTAGCAGTGTCCTTCATAAGAGCAGTCCATAACACAAGCAGTGGTCAGGCTTAATTTACTCACTTTCCCTGTCCACTGCCCCATCAGCAAATAGTATCATATAACTGCTAATGGGCTAATGGAGAAAGGAGGGGGGAGCGAGCAAGGAAGACAGCGATAGATAGGGAAATGGAACGAAGGTTCATCCAAACATTTAATAACTTATCCAATCTGGAGCATTCGCCTGTTACCGGGCTAATTATACCATTTAACTGGTCTGGACGAGAGGGCCAGTGTGGACACTTTATCTTGCAATGTCATGACATAATTATGACTTATGCCAGTGCCGCCTAGCAAGCTGGATGAAGTCAGCTCGCCATAAATTTTAATGATCACCCAGACAATACTCACGCTTCCAGTGCGTTAACAGGAAAAGTGAGAATGCTGCAAAGAATAGAGGAAGAATTGGCCAGCTTGGAAACAGGTGAGTTTACACTTTACACAGTTGTTACGCTGGTGTTCAGGTTCACCAAGAACTGTGATCATGTGATGTATGTTTAGGGAGAAATACGTGCAAAATGAGGGGTGGACTGTTTTTTGATTGCTTTAACCGACAGAAGTTTTGCTAAGTTTCCAGTAGCAAAAAAAAAAGGGTCATAATGGTGAGAAAATAGATGGGGCAGGAGCAAAAAGGACTGAGCATCTGTAAAATGGCTAATTAGCTGTCCGTGATTGATCATTCAGGGATCACTCATTGGGAGCTCTGAGTCTCCTGGGCTTGAAGAGGTTTCTGGTGACATAATTTTACGTTTTGTGGAGTATAATTAAGAAATATCCTCTGACCTCTGAGTGCGGAATCTGAGAATAGTTAACTGCTGCTGTGCTCTGCAATTGTTTTTTTGTTTTTTTAAACTAAACACTTTTTGATGGAAACTAGTAAGTCACCTGGAAAAAGAAGGAATTCTCGAGAATGAGGTAGGTTTTTGGCGCCCTGTAATTAGAAGTACATTAATGTTTTGGGGGTTACTTTGAAATGTACCGTAATGTACTGGTACCTAAATATAACCCGCACCCACTTAATTTTTTGACAAATTAGATTTTCTACATTGGTCTACAAGCTACAAATGTACGCACTAAACTATGAAATATTTACACTGGCGCTTGTGTTAATTCACAAATTATATAAAATACAGTGTCTGTAACACAATAACTGCAACACAATGTCTGTAACACAACATCGGAGAGATCACTGAGCACAGTCTTCACCCTTACCCTCTTTCTGTCCGGCCTTTTGAGGCCTGTAGTGGTGGACGTCTGTTCCATGCGGCGGCTGTTTGCTTTTTTGATGGCCAGTCTTAGGCTTTGGGCTGCGTTGTGTGCATTTTGTCCTTTCTTCTCCATTATGAAGGTGAGTGCATAATGTGCTAAATGGATGACTGAAAGATTGTGTGAGTGGCTTTGATTTTAGGTGAACAATTTAATTGATCCATTGTGACCCGTTCTGCAATTGCATTGGTCTGATATGACAGGGAAAAAATTAACTTGCATGTGTACTTAGGAACATCCTTAAATTAGCTGCAGCTTTGTGTAAAGCGCAGGGTCCAAAGCGCGGGGGAAAAGTAGCAGTTTATAGTCCAGAAAATGTGGTATTACTTTTTTACATACAGTGGAACCTTAATTCATGCACCCCTCATACAAACTTTTCGATTTACAAACCATAATCCGAATAAAAATATGCTTTGTTGTACAAACCTTGTCTCAGTGTACAGATGTTTCATCTACCCGTTGTGTGCATGCAGGCAGCCATTTTGTGCCAACAGCGCATCCATTTAACTTATTGATTTCTGGTGCTCATTCAGTCAGCACAGCAGTGTTGTAGTTACCTAATGTGCAAAGTGCTACTTTGTGTGCTTTGGATTGGGTTTTTTTAGCCTTTTTTTTAGTTTTGCTAGCTCAATATGAGTCCAAAAAAAGCAATGGACAAACGTGGTGGGGTTTGTAACATCCAGGAAGTATCCACAGCATTGTCGACACTGCCTCCTTCAATATACTAACTTTTCTATTTAACAATCCAGTTCAAAAACCAATTCAGTTCCTAAATCGAGGTTCTGTTTGTATAGGGCAGGGGTGCCCATTAGGTCGATTGCGGTGGGGGAGTCTGTCGATCACCAGGATTTAAACTAAAAGGCCTAAAAATAATTTTTTACTATAACATCACATTTGTCACTTGATTGACATACACAGCAACCGAGGGTCTTGTGAGATGGCCGCTGGCTGGTGTGAGATCAGTATGAAGAAAAAAACGACAAGCAGGAAAGCGAGAAACACTTTCTATTTCAACACACTCTTTCTAAACACTTGCTGTCAAAAGTGTTCCTGTCTTCACAATAAAAGTGTTGCTCCAAAGTAAATTTTGGTAACGCGTAACAGACCTCATTATATATATATATATATACACACACACACATATATTAGGGTATTCAAGTATATATATATATACATGTAAAGCGACTTTGGATACTTAGAAAAGCGCTATATAAATCCCAGGTATTATCCATCCATCCATCCATTTTCTACCGCTTATTCCCTTTGGGGTCGCGGGGGGCTCTGAAGCCTATCTCAGCTACAATCGTGCGGAAGGCGGGGTACACCCTGAACAAGTCGCCACCTCATCGCAGGGCCAACACAGATAGACAGACAACATTCACACTCACATTCACACACTAGGGCCAATTTAGTGTTGCCAATCAACTTATCCCCAGGTGCATGTCTTTGGAAGTGGGAGGAAGCCGGAGTACCCGGAGGGAACCCACGCAGTCACGGGGAGGACATGCAAACTCCACACAGAAAGATACCGAGCCCGGGATTGAACCCAAGACTACTCAGGACCTTCGTATTGTGAGGCAGATGCACTAACCCCTCTTCCACCGTGCTGCCCCCAGGTATTATTATTATTATTATTATTATTATATATATATATATATATATATTTCAATGTGTAAAAAGACCCAAAAAGTGCGTTAAAGCCAACAATGTGTGTGTGTGTGTGTGTGTGTGTGTGTGTGTGTGTGTGTGTGTGTGTGTGTGTGTGTGTGTGTGTGTGTGTGTGTGTGTGTGTATATATATATATATATATATATATATATATATATATATATATATATATATATATATATACACATGCCTTGACTCACATATGAACTTGAAGTGCCATCCCATTCCTAACCCATGGGGTTCAATATGATGTCGGTCCACCTTTTGCAGCTATTACAGTTCTTCTCGGAAGGCTGTCCAAAAGGTTGCGGAGTGTGTTTATAGAAATTTTCCACCATTCTTCCAAAAGCGCATTGGTGAGGTCACACACTGATGTTGGTGGAGAAGGCCTGGCTCTCAGTCTCCGTTTTAATTCATCCCAAAGGTGTTCTATCGGGTTCAGGTCAGGACTCTGTGCATGCCAGTCAAGTTCACCCACACCAGACTCTGTCATCCATGTCTTTATGGACATTGCTTTGTGCACTGATGCACAGTCATGTTGGAAGAGGAAGGGGCCCGCTCCAAACTGTTCCCACAAGGTTGGGAGCATGGAATTGTCCAAAATGTTTTGTTATCCTGGAGAATTCAAAGTAACTTGCACTGGCACTAAGGGGCCAAGCCCAACTCCTGAAAAACAACCCCACACCATAATTCCTCCTCCACCAAATTTCACACTCGGCACAATGCAGTCTGAAATGTACCATTCTCCTGGCAACCTCCAAACCCAAACTCATCCATCAGATTGGCAGATGGAAAAGCGTGATTAATCACTCCAGAGAACGCGTCTCCACTGCTCTAGAGTCCAGTGGCGACGTGCTTTACACCACTGGACCCATTCTTTCACACCACTGCATCCGACGCTTTGCATTGGACTTGGTGATGTATGGCTTAGATGCAGCTGCTCGGCCATGGAAACCCATTCCATGAAGCGCTCTGCGTACTGTATGTGGGCTAATTAGAAGGTCACATGAAGTTTGGAGCTCTGTAGCAACCGACTGTGCAGAAAGTCTTTGCACAATGCTCTTTAGCAACCGCTGACCCCTCTCTGTCAGTTTACGTGGCCTACCACTTGGTGGCTGAGTTGCTGTTGTTCCCAAACTCTTCCATTTTCTCATAATAAAGTCGACAGTTGACTTTGGAATGTTTAGGAGGGAGGAAATTTCATGACTAAATACTGTATGTTGCACAGGTGGCATCCTATGACAGTTCCACGCTGGATATCACTGAGCTCCTGAGAGTGGCCCATTCTTTCACAAATGTTTGTAAAAACAGTCTCCATGCCTAAGTGCTTGATTTTATACACCTGTAGCCGGGCCAAGTAATTAGGACACCTGATTCTCATCATTTGGATGGGTGGCCAAATATTTTTGGCAATATAGTGTATGTATATATATATATATATATATATATATACACATTGTTGGCTTTAACATACTTTTTGTATCTTTTTACACATTGAAATCAGAAAGGACGCGCATTTCCGGAAATCCGCACGTCCCTGGGACGCAGATTTTTTTATTTTTTTTACCGACCCTGCCTTCTCCGGGTCAAAACTCCGGTTCACTTGTTTTTTTAATCAATTATCGCTTTCCACCGGTGTTTTGTTTTGTTTCAAAATTCCCCGTTTATTGCGTTTTTATTGGTCGACTTCAAAGTAATTAACTTTCCCGTACGATTTCTTAAATTTTGAGTCGCCGAAAGTTTTATCAATCACAAATACTGCATTTCCGGTATGAGGACTCCCGCGTGTTATTGTTTTCGTCATGGCGAGCAATAAACCCAAGAAGCGAAGCTTCAATGAAAAGTGGCTTCAGGAGCCACTTTTCAGCAAATGGCTCACTTATGACGATGGAAAGATGTTTTGCACGCCATGTAAACTGGCTAATAAAAAGAACACCTTTACGACCGGGTGCACTGATTTTCAAAGATCCAGCCTCACCAGGCACCAAGAAACATCATGTTACGCCTTTCCTGCTAGTCGGCTCCCAGACCGTGGTCGAGGAGCGCAGGGGAGACGTTTCCTCCAGGGCTGATGTATTGTCGGGGGTAACACCCTCCACTTTAACCTGCAGTGGGTCCCTAGAGTTCCGCTCTTTGGTCGGAAAGACGAGGCCATCGATTTGTTACAACTCTTAATTTATGTTTTCCACAAAGCCAACCGGACATCCACCATGCTATTAACACTCCTGAATATGCTAGCGCTCCCTCTCCTAACTTGCCCACTCACTTACACATGTCACTCACCCCACATATTGCCTTTCTTAAAAAGGAACACACAGCTTATGGCCATCACAAAGCCAGAGATGAAATGCTAGAGGCATTGAGTGCCACTGTATTAAATGACATTGAAACTAACTTGCAAAATTCTACGTTTGTTGGCATTATTTGCCATGAAAGCGTAGATGTGGCGGTTTTTAAACGACTGATGATCTACATACAGGTGAGAATAATCAATTAAATTTGTCATATGCATGTATGCCCTGGCACACGAGTATCATAATTTCATGACCGAAGCAAATAACTTTTTACACTTTTATACTGAAATAAATACACCTACAACTTATTAAATGAAAATATAGAAAAAAATACCGGCAGCGGTAAAGTTTAGATCCATGAAGGAAAGAAGAAAGTGATTGAATGTTTATAACTGAATAAATTTACATATGCATAAAAATGTGTTTTCTTTTGTATTATTTTTGTAATGAATTTAGTAAAGTTTATGTCAACTTTGTTTTTTCAAAACACAATATAGAATTTGAGATATAACAGCATACATTTATAATTTTTTCAAAACTGTTACAAGAAAGTGGGACCCCAAAAATTTACTGTGGGACCCCATTTTTATGACTTGATGGGGTATACAGTATATTGTTACAATATCCATACGTATTTTTGCTAAATTGTAGAGAAGCAAATAGGGAAAACAAACTGAGAGAAGATGATCTTTGTTGCTGTCCTTTTAGTTTCAGAAGGAGCGAGCGATTGACTGACACAGATCATCTGAGAGAAAGCTAATTGATAATGCATGATACCAAAATGTTTTTGATATGACTTTTAGGGGGAGGAGGCTCAGAGGTTGATAGCTTTTTTTACCCTCTCTCCTAAAACCTGATTCTTTACAAGTAAGTGGATTGAAAGACAACTCACAGGTCAGGAGGTCTGTCCCCTCTGGAATCTCAACTGGAGGTTGAGGGTGGTTAGGGACAACTTCATCATATTCTACCCGTATCCTCCCATGTTGTCCAGGTGAAGAGCTGACATGAAAACAAAATCTCACAGCACAATTCCATTCCTTCAGCAGCATTACATTAGATTGAAAGTTGCCTGCACACTTTCCTGGGGCTGTCAAATGAGCTGTCAGTCAAGTGTCAGAGCTCGGCTCTTGTTCATCTGCTCTAATACATCACACTGTCTTTTATATGGAACAGTGTGAGTTGCTACACAAACGCCAGCGGCTCCTCCCCCCCACCAACGGCAAGCGTGGTGATTGATAACATTTCACCAGCTAGTCACGCCCGTGCCCATTTGTAGACCTGGTCGCAGTGGGGCTCATCGCTGACATTCATAGCGGCCATCATTGCTTCCATGGGACAATAGCATCAGCACCGGACAAAAGCATTGGCTCCGATATGTTGCCATTCATAAAGTGCGGAATGACAGCAATTGACACCTCGCTCGTCCAAGGAAGCGACAGTAGTTTCAACAATAAAAGCAATTGGGGGAAAGAGCTCAGGTGCCACTTGGTGTTAAAGATGTCAGCTATTAAATCACATAGCCTGCCGCTGATAAATGTTTATTGCTCATTAGCATGTCAGTGCACATTTAATGCCCTCGAAAAACAACCGCTGACTGCTGGTGTGAGATCACTGAGGGGGGAATCCTAAGGTTGTTTTGTGTAAAGTCATATCGGCATATTGGTCCAGTTAACGGCCACTTGGCACATAGACAGCTTTTCATCGCCATATCAACTTCACTGATCCAATTGAGGCAACCTGCTTGGCATGAGAGGGGCTCATCTGTCTTGACCCAGTATTAATGGGTCTCATGGGAAAGAGGGGTCTTACAGTGGAGATACACCTACTCAGTGGCCTAGTGGTTAGAGTGTCCGTCCTGAGATCGGTAGGTTGGGAGTTCAAATCCCGGCCGAGTCATACCAAAGACTATAAAAATGGGACCCATTACCTCCCTGCTTGGCACTCAGCATCAAGGGTTGGAATTGGTGGTTAAATCACCAAAATGATTCCCGGGCGCAGCCACCGCTGCTGCCCACTGCTCCCCTCACCTCCCAGGGGGTGATCAAGGGTGATGGGTCAAATGCAGAGAATAATTTCGCCACACCTAGTGTGTGTGTGACAATCATTGGTACTTTAACTTTAACTTTAACTTTATATATTCAAACAGTGTGTTGAATATACTGTACTTTTCTAAACTCATCAATAAGCATTTAATTTTGTAATTTTGGCATGAGCATTCCTACTTTTTGTTCCATGGCACAGCTTGGCATGATAATATTTCTAATCTTGTTACAACGCACATAGAATCGTCTTCCATGTTAATGATGAGCCGGCCCACTCCTCACTGCACAGAGAGGCTTACGTTCAATTTGTGTACTGTCATCTCCCCACCGGTGAGCAGAAATGTATGCTGCATCTTTATTTTTATTAAATAAAAATACAAGCATGGGGAATCTGGCTGGGTCTGCTTCTCTAGATAGATGGACAGGACAGGTCATACCTGGGTCCTGTATACATGCCACCCAAAGTCGGAACAAATGAAAGTATGCCGCTAAAAAGTAATAATTAACTTTTAATAATGATTCTGAATTGTTTTAATCTTAATCCACACAAAAACTACAAAATGCAAGTTACTCTGTAGTGTAACCTTCTGGTAACATTGATTTCTGAATATTTTAATGTATTTTTTTCTCACCTGGAAAAATAATCCCAGGAATCTCTCTGGTAGGTTGGCCCCAGGGCAGATCTGTAGCCTCAGTCTAAGGAATGAGAGCATAACATTCCAACACATTAGGAGATGGATAATTGGATTTCCTGTGTCCTGTACGGTGGGTGGTGTGCTTCTGCAGCTGTGACATTATCAAGGTAACATAACCTGAAGGCTGCGGTACAGCAGCACAGGCCCTGCAAGGCCTGTCCTCCGGTTCCACATCGCTGCCTGCTTGGCTATTCATCCTGTGGACCCTGCAAATGAAATTACGGGCGGAAGAGCAAAGGACATTCTTTGGGAATTAATCCCATTTATGCCTAAACCCACTCCAGATTTTTATTGCGAGCCCCTCTTAAAATGTATGCCGCATTCACAATTAGACGGGGCCTTAAGGGGATTGGAGAAAGTACTGTGTGCATTGGTTTGTTGGCGACGCATTTGTGGACACAGACAGGAAACAGAATCAATGTTATTTTCAAATATCAAATGTCATTGAGAAACTTCTGCACCTGATCTCAAGATCAATGTCATTTGACTAACATGTACAAAACCTTTGCTGGTTTGAATTTTACAGTACAAAGAAGCAGGTTTACATAAAAATTATGAAAGAGCACAATTAGCACACTTTTTTGTTTGTTAGGATAGCAAGTTATTGAAGTGTTATAATCTTCCCCTGGACGATTTTAAGTAGCAGTCGCAATGTTTAAAATACATTATAATCATTTTAAATAAAAACAAACAAGCTACAATGAATTCATACAATGACAGTAAGAATTACAGTTTTTACTAAAACGACTACTACAACATTGTAGCCTACTTGTTTGCTTAAAAAGATAATTTCATTTGAATTGTTGAATCAATTTGAACTAAACCCATGATTAAATTGCCAGATATTATAATTACTTTTCTAACTTAAGAAGTTTATTTTAATATTTGTAGTTCAATTTTATGCTGTGGGTGTTTTTAAATGCATTAATTTATTTAGTTAGTGTTTTGTTACTATAGACACTATCTACAAACTACCTGCTACGCATATTTAGCCTTTTGGGATTAAAATCTGGTACATATTAAAAAAAGGAAGTGAGCAAATTACTGTATAAGTAATTATGTGACATGGCAGTAGTAGGATTGAATAAATTCTGACTCTTCCAACTACTTTACTGTTGAATTGTTAAACTGTAAACCTCCATCCATCCATACCTACCGCTTCTGCGGGGGCCGCGGTATTACTTGACGATCACCGTGAAAGTTGTCAAAGTTTAAGTAGTAGTAGTAGTAGTAGTAGATGAGTATATTCCTATGTAGTAAGTTAGCGAACATAATGGCGTATTTACAAACTGCACAGAAAATTGACTGTCGTCACCGTTTAAAATGACCACCCGGAGTACTAACTAAACGACTGGTATTGTTTTGAATGCAAAAAAAAACACTTTGTAAAGGTTTCGGACGTTTGAATGTACACAAAACGCCTCTTATGTGAAGAACATTTACCAATACGGTGCAATGTAGTGTAGCTCACCTCCGCCACAGGAAGACAACACACCGGCCTGTACAGAACAATTAGCCCTCTGCTGACACCCGCGCTACAGTGCAGATAAACACTGCCCCCTAGTGGCCGAAATATTGAGCATGACCACCAAAAGCACATCTCAACATTAGAGAACAATTTTGGTGCTGTGTGCAACGGGCTCTGTTTGTGTCCATTAAGTATACACGTTTTATAGAGGCAGGGGTGTCCAAATCTTTTCCACACTAATTCACAGAATGTAGGAAACTGATATTTTTTTATGTTTTGGAATTTTGTAAAACGGGTAAACATACATACATAGACCTTCATGTATTTAAAGACAACAATGTGTGTTGTTATTATTAGTTTTTAGAACAATTTTCCAATTGTTGCTGTATGTGTTATTTACTTTCATTCCTACAATGTACCGTAGGCCAATACAAAACTAACTCCAGGTCCACCCATGAGACACTGTCGTTTTAGTGCACTGAGTGACCAAAAACTTTAGCTCAGTGAAAACACAATTGAACATTTTCATGAAAAATATGTCTGCTGAATAGCAGCAATACATATGTGCTGTATCTTACTGCTCAATCATGGATTTGGACTCAACTCATTGACACAATCTGCAAATAGTAAATTGCGCATAATTGTGATGTATTGATTAAAATAATTGAGTGGATTTGGTAAATTGGTTGATGTTTGGCCGCATGTACCCGCAAATTATACATGTCGGTGTCACAAACCCACACAGCTGAGACACACACACACACACACACACACACACACACACACACACACACACACACGCGCGTACAGGGACTCTTAACACAAGGGCTGGGGTGATTACAGCTACTTCACTTTCCTAATCAAGACCAAAGCAGACCACAGATTAGGATGTGAGGGCCTAAAATACACACACAAACACACATACAGACACACACACACACACACAGAGGCACAGGACGCTGGCCTTGTCACGCAGCCACACTGCTCAGGCAGGTCCCCGCCATTATCCCGCCCTCTACCCTAAACACGCAGTTTTAATTCCAAAGCTCTGATTAGCTGATGATTGCATGACAGCCGCCGACGAGGTTCTCTTTTCGCCCTGCTCCCAGACTGCAACTCAATCATGCCCAATTAGTGGGTCCCCAAACACTCTCTCTTATTAGAGGACTCATAATCGACTCATTGTGTCCTGATTTGGCAAATAAATCACTCTGGAGGCCGCTGACTCCCCCTCTCCCCCACCCTCCGTCTTTCACTCTCCCCCAACCCTCACTCGTCTGTCTTTTCCTGCCCTCTCCATCGTCTTTTTCCTTGTCCAGGGGTTCGGTGACAATGTTTTTAGGTATGCTATTCATTGGAGCTGACAGTCTGAGCAACGTTGGACTCCCTTTTTTTTTCTACCCCTCTTCTCGCCAAAGAATGAAGAATAATTTAGCTGCTAAGTCAAGGCAGGCGGCACGTGGGTGTCCTTGTCCTGCAAGGTTAAGAATGTATTCCATCGCAGCAAGAAAGGAAATAATTAAAATAAATGATGCGCAGATATTTATTGTGAGTTTGTATAGATGAGGCCAAGTCATTGTTGGGGGACTGACAGAGCCCGAGCTCTCCCAACAGCTAATTCAATGTCACCCATACCTTGCATCATAATATGTTTACTTATACTTTATTTACCAATAATTGGGGTCCTTTGGGTCCTCATTGGGGCAGCACGGTAGACCAGGGGTTAATGCGTGTGCCTCACAATACGAAGGTCCTGGGTTCGATCCTGGGCTCAGGATCTTTCTGTGTGGAGTTTGCATGTTCTTTGCATGGGTTCCCTCCGGGTACTCCGGCTTCCTCCCACCTCCAAAGACATGCACCTGGGGATAGGTTGATTGGCAACACTAAATGGTCCCTAGTGTGTGAATGTGAGTGTGAATGTTGTCTGTCTATCTGTGTTGGCCCTGTGATGAGGTGGCGACTTGTCCAGGGTGTACCCCGCCTACCGCCCGAATGCAGCTGAGATAGGCTCCAGCATCCCCCGCGACCCCATAAGGGACAAACGGTACAAAATGGATGGATGGATGGATGGATGGATCTCATTGTCCAAATTCACAATTGCTCTGCGATTGACTGACAACCAAGTCCAGCCCTCAGTCCACAAGCCCCTCCCACAGAGATGTAGAGAATATGATTGCAAAAGGGGAATTCTAGAGAACATTCTTAAATGAAGTGTCTCCCCAAGGCTTAAACCTGGGTCCCCTGATGAGGCCAGAGCACTAGGCAACAAACTAAAACCTAGCAGGGAGTGACATTTACATACATATCACTGCACGACCCAACTAGATGGCATCCTTTACAGAAATACAGTCATACCTCAGTTTTTGTACAATCCACTTTTTTTGTTTTGTTTTAAGTTTTGCGATGACAGTTTTGTCCCTAGGTTTACCGCACTTTTTTGTACACCGTCTTGGTTATCATACAAACATTGTGCACAACAAATTCGTTTGTCTGCATACCATTCAGCAGAATCGTGTGCTCAAACGAAGAATTGTACGTGTTGATGACTCATTCTCTGTGTATTTTAATGAGTACAACTGCAAAAAAAACAACTGTAAACCAAAGAAAGTTGCTAGTGCCAGCCACCAGTAAAGACGATGAGAAACACTATTAAGTTCAATAAGTAACTCATAGCAAATTATAAAGGTGCCAATATCTTCCCTGTGATTAGGAGCTGACCAATTTAGGGTGTGCACCTGTGTACCTTAACTTTGGGCTAAAACAACAACCGTAGATTTTTACAATTAAACACTTGCAGATCAATTGTGATAATTTTACAGTAGAAAAAACTAGTAGTTTTCCATTCACAGTAATACACTGTACAAAAAAACAACCATACATTTTTCGGTATAAGGAAATGGCAGCTCAGTCGCCAAAATTTTACTTTAAAAAAAAAACCGATGGTATCTATTTTTTATATATAGTAAAACACTGTACAAACAACAACCGTAGATTTTACAATAAAACACTGGCAGCTCAGTCGCAAGAATTTTACTGTAAAAAAAACTAAACTGAGGTATAATTTTTCATTTACAGTAATACACTGTAAAAACAAGAACCGTAGATTTTACAGTAAAACACTGGCAGTTCAGTCAACAGAATTGTATCATAGAAAAAACCTGTGGTACCATTTTCTTCTCACAGTAATAATACACTGTACAAACAACAACCATACATTTTACGGTATAAAAAAACAGCAGCTCAGTCGGCAAAATTTTACTGTAAAAAATGTGGTACCTATTTTCCATTTACAGTAATATACCGTATAAACAACAACCGTAGATTTTATGGTAAAACACTGGCAGTTCAGTCACCAGAATTTTTGCACAATAAAAACCTGTGGTACCGTTACGCATTTACAGTAATAAACTGTAAAATGTAAAAACTGGCACCTCACTCGCTAGAAATTTACTGTAAAAAAAACGGAACTATTGTATCATTTTTCATTTACAGTAATACACTGTAAAAACAAGAACCGTAGAGTTTACGGTAAAACACTGGCTGTTCAATCACCAGAATTTTATCATAGAAAAAACCTGTGGTACCGTTTTCCTCTCACAGTAATAATACACTGTACAAACAACTACCATACATTTTACGGTATAAAAAACAAAACAACATTTTACTGTAAAAAATGTGGTACCTACTTTCCATTTGAAGTAATGCACCGTCTAAACAACAACCGTAGATTTTACGGTAAAACACTGGCAGTTCAGTCACCAGAATTTTAGCGTAATAAAAACCTGTGGTACCATTTTCTGTTTACAGTATAACACCGTAAAAACAACAACCTAGGTTTTACGGTTAAATACTGGCAGCTCAGTAGCCAGAATGTTACTGTAAAAAAACGGTGGTACCTCTTTTCCATTTACAGTAATACCCCGTAAAAACAACAATTGTAGATTTTAGGGTAACACACTGGCAGCTTCGCAGTGATATGATTGTATGTGTGTGCAGAGTGGTCATTAGTGTCTGCTTACAGCTCAAAGAGACTGGACCAGCTGGTCTACGACGTCTGACGTGCAACTCTGTGGTCTGCCGCTGTGAGACCGTGGTGGCAGAGTCGTCGAGACCCCACTTACTCTCTTCCCCAGGCAGGCTGCAGAGACCGTGGCGATCCCCCAGCAGATGGAGCCTCCGGCGTTTCTCTTCCCCTCTGCAAAATAAAATGTACTCAAATGAGAGCGAGCGATAGGAAGTAA
The DNA here is from genome assembly GCF_033978685.3 of Nerophis lumbriciformis. NCBI lineage: Eukaryota > Metazoa > Chordata > Actinopteri > Syngnathiformes > Syngnathidae > Nerophis > Nerophis lumbriciformis. Next base: position 34,499,208 of record NC_084555.2, read on the forward strand.
GCACCAGAGACAGAACCGGCCTCCAGCCATCAAAAATGCCAGGAGAAGGCTGAGACTTTTGGAGAGCCCCCCTGCTGCGAGGGTGCAGTCGGAACAGATGCAGTCTCATCTCCCTCGAACTCTTTGTCAGCACCTCAGTGTTGGAGCCCGCTCACTCTTCCTGTGCCGGCTCCTTCTCATTCACACACTCGAGAGGTGTTGTGGGACTACGTCCAGCCCCTCCTGAAAGCCAGACGCAGATCTGTCCATGCATCCTTCTTTCCACAAGCCAAAAAACACTTGCCTATAAAAAAAAAACGTATTCAAGCAAAAGTGAGAGTTGATAACCCTTAAAGGTCAAATAGTGGCATTGCGTTGACCTCACCACCACCCATCAGGCCTCCCCATCATCTCCAAGACACAAGGTCCATGATGCTGTATAGCAGCCAGCATGCCGCGTGATGGAAAGAGTTTACGACAGGCGGGGAAGGAAGCGAGGCCCGACAGGCCACCTTCACCTCGCCGTGCTCACAGGACCTTGGTGAGCCTCAGTTCCGATGACCCCAGAGCCCCTCCCCCACCCAATTCTATACCAGCCGTGAGTTATTATCATAATTTCCGGGAGAGTCATTGCCGGGCTTCCACAAGCAGAGAGGCATCTGTGTTTTACAGAATGTTTGGTGTTTTATTGCCTTTATGTCAGTCCTAGGCCAGCACAAAGGGGCCCTCAATGATAAGAAAACCAGCCATGTGAAAAATGAAGGACCAGGCGTTCAGGCCTGAGAGGTGAAGAGGTAAAATAATAAAATACAAGACAAATGTGAAGCTCCTTGGTATTTCATCATCAAACCTTTGTCTGCCTCCTTTTAAAGCCACATTGGGAAAATTGAGATTATAATAAATTCAGCTGATCACATTTTAACAATAGGAAAAAGGGAATTTTTGCTTTTTTTTTTTTTTAATTTCACAATAAAATGGCCAGGTTAATTCAAAGCTGACCTGATCGCCACCAATTAAGTCCACTGGGATCTGTTGGATAGCAATGATAGAATAAAGAAAATAACACAAAGTTAAATGAGTTAAATTTGACTAATGTAACGCTCTCAAAATAAAGTTACATTTGTTGCATTTTTTATAACTCTGAATCTGATAATACACACAGTGAACTACAGTACACTAAATGTGTATTGGCCCATATCAGGAAACGTGTATTACATGTTCCTACAAGGTTCCTAAGCCCATTAACAGGACTGAAAGTAACAAGGGTGAGTTTAGCATAGATATACAATTATCAAAGATAGTTAAAATTGTATTTATGAAATATGCTATCAGACCAAGGAGCCATGACCCTTTGCTTGATAATTAAACAAAAAAAAAATTGTATATATATATATATATATATATATATATACATATATATATATATATATATATATATATATATATATATATATATATATATATATATATATATATATATTTATTTTTTATTTATTTTTTTTTTTTTTAACGGCTAATTTTACCATGCATTTACAGATTTTATTTCCAAGGAACGCAAATGGCATGGATTCAGTTGAAAGTTCCTAAAACATCGCATGTTTAAGAATAGTGGGTATCATTTGTCTTTTCTGTGGACCATCGCTCCAAAATTCAGTTAAAGGTGCAGTACACTAACTAACAGCACACATATAGATAGGTCCTTGCACGACCTTTTCAAAATCAAAGTCTATAACCACTTTGCAGAGGTGTGGACTCGAGTCACATGACTTGGACTCGAGTCAGACTCGAGTCATGAATTTGATGACTTTAGACTCGACGTTTTTTTAAGCAGGGTACGTTAGTCAATATATCACACGTAACGTTAGACGGCGGTCAGCAGCACCGCGTATTTTAGCCACCTAAAAAGAGACAAAAATAGTAAAATAAAGGTCTGACATACTGTTGGTTGTTTACCTCAGTGGTCCCCAACCACCGGGCCGCGGCCCGGTACTGGTCCGTGGATCGATTGGTATCGGGCCGCACAAGAAATTTTTTTTTTTTTCTTCTTTTTTTAATTAAATCAACATAAAAAACACAAGATACACTTACAAGTAGTGCACCAACCCAAAACAACTCTCTCCCCCCTTTTGTTCTGGGCATTGAACATGAAGACTCTTCCTTCACTGTTCCGAGTGGCCATGAGAGTCTTGGCAGTGCCTGCCTCCAGTGCTCCAGTGGAGCGAGTTTTCAGCCATGGTGGCATCATACTACGCCCCCATCGTGCACAAATGACTGACAGACTCTTGGCTAATTTGGTCTTTTGCAAATGCAATGCAGCATAGGGCCCTGACATATAAAAAGTACAACTTTTTTGTTATGTTCACGTATATGTCATGTTTTTTCAATGTTAACACTTTTGTACAAATAAGTACATTTGCACTTTATTTTTCAATGTGTTTGTTCTGTAAAGGAATGAGTTAATGTTTAAAATGACTGGTTAATAGCAGAGGTGGGACCAAGTCATTGTTTTGCAAGTCACAAGTAAGTCTCAAGTCTTTGCCCTCGAGTCCGAGTCAAGTCCCGAGTCAAGACAGGCAAGCCCCGAGTCAAGTCCAAAGTCAAGACTGGAAAGTCTCAAGTCAAGTCCTAAGTCCTGCATTTTGAGTTTCGAGTCCTTTCAAGTCCTTTTAACCACAGACTAATATATTAACACAGATTGTGTATGCTTTTCAAACGCTGTATTTATTTATTAAAACAAGTGCATTTTAAATTGCAGGAAAGAAAATTGTGCTGACATTGCACTTTATAATAACACTATTAACCAGTCATTTTAAACATTAACTCATTCCTTTACAGAACAAACACATTGAAAAATAAAGTGCAAATGTACTTATTTGTACAAAAGTGTTAACATTGAAAAAACATGACATATACGTGAACATAACAAAAAAGTTGTACTTTTTATATGTCAGGGCCCTATGCTGCATTGCATTTGCAAAAGACCAAATTAGCCAAGAGTCTGTCAGTCATTTGTGCACGATGGGGGCGTAGTATGATGCCACCATGGCTGAAAACTCGCTCCACTGGAGCACTGGAGGCAGGCACTGCCAAGACTCTCATGGCCACTCGGAACAGTGAAGGAAGAGTCTTCATGTTCAATGCCCAGAACAAAAGGGGGGAGAGAGTTGTTTTGGGTTGGTGCACTACTTGTAAGTGTATCTTGTGTTTTTTATGTTGATTTAATTAAAAAAAGAAAAATTTATTTCTTGTGCGGCCCGATACCAATCGATCCACGGACCAGCACCGGGCCGCGGCCCGGTGGTTGGGGACCACTGAGATAAACAACCAACAGTATGTCAGAAAGCTAGCTAAAACAGTACACATATTCATAATATAGTATACATTTTAACTGACCTTTATTTTACTATTTTTGTCTTTTTTTAGGTGGCTAAAATACGCGGTGCTGCTGACCGCCGTCTAACGTTACGTGTGATATATTGACTAACGTAACCCTGCTTGAAAAAAATCACTGAACAAAAAGTATGAATAAGGTAGTGAACTGCAACAGATTCCCGTGTTTGCAATAACGTTATAACGTTAGCAGTGAGTTTACAGCCTCACTGATTTAACTACACAGCAAATAAAAGTCACGTTACTTAGCCAATAAACGTTATCTTACATTCAAAACTTACCGTTCTTTGTGCAACTTCAAATGCCGGACGAAGTTGGAAGTTGTTGCCTCTCCATCAGTAATTTTCGAACCGCATGTGTTGCATACTGCAAACCGTTTTGTGTTGACCACCTCGTAATTTTTATACCCAAACAAAATTATTTTAGGTATCATTTTTTGTTCACTGGCGTGTGGTTTGGACATGTCTTCTTCGTTGGTTGTCCTGCAATTTGATTGGATGAATGCTGTGTGATGAAAACAAAGTATCTAATTTGATTGGCTGTTGTACTGAGAGCACACCAGCTGACACACGCAACACTGATAGACAAGTACACAATGAAAAATACGGAGCACTCCCGGATAACTTTTTAAGCTTTGGGTTTTGGGGAAAGTAGCAAGTCATGTCAAGTCATGTCAATTCAAAAGGCTCAAGTCCAAGTGAAGTCACAAGTCATTGATGTTAAAGTCTAAGTCGAGTTGCAAGTCTTTTTACATTTTCTCAAGTCGAGTCTAAAGTCATCAAATTCATGACTCGAGTCTGACTCGAGTCCAAGTCATGTGACTCGAGTCCACACCTCTGGTTAATAGTGCTATTATAAAGTGCAATGTCAGCACAATTTTCTTTCCTGCAATTTAAAATGCACTTGTTTTAATAAATAAATACAGCGTTTGAAAAGCATACACAATCTGTGTTAATATATTAGTCTGTGGTTAAAAGGACTTGAAAGGACTCGAAACTCAAAATGCAGGACTTAGGACTTGACTTGAGACTTTCCAGTCTTGACTTTGGACTTGACCGGGGCTTGCCTGTCTTGACTCGGACTTGAGGGCAAAGACTTGAGACTTATTTGTGACTTGCAAAACAATGACTTGGTCCCACCTCTGCCACTTTGCCTTTTAAATGTTCAGTTTTGGTTGAGGCATTCATTTGGCTATATAATTAATATCAATATGGTCTGTGTGTAAGAAGTAGTTGCTTCTAATATTTTGGATGAATTATTAATAATTACAAACACATTTTAACTGTGTTAATCAAAACTTATCGTTGGACAGGAATAATTTAAAATAAAGCAATACATTTAATTTAATTGGTTCCCATTGTGCTTAAACAAAAATGCTATTTGTTGACTGCGTGTTGGTAAGTTGTAAACACGTTGCATGAATTTCGACTCAGAGATTGAACTGTCATGTATTTATTTTCATTATGTGCAAAAAGATGGCATCCTGAAGCATGCATTCTTGTTTTGTTTTTTTAACTTACTAATCACGCCTTCATGACAGACTGCTGTTTTGGCCAGTTCCGAGCGCCTGAGTGATGTAGCACTGGCCGGGTCAGTGACAGTGAACCAGTGAGCAGCACGTGGCTCATGATGGAATGGAAGTGGTCCTAATATTGCACAAGCTTTAACTTGTCTTTCGACACCCCTCACTCTGTAAGTGAAGGGGGCCCGGCTATCACTGCATCTTCCCATTTTCTTTCATTACAGAGAAGTATATTGCTTTTGGCACATATGGAAGGCAGATATTGAGAGCAGATAGGATATATAAACTTCTGTCAACACCACAGCATATTAGGTAGAGCTCTAAGCAACTATCACTATTCTTGCTGTCCAATTAGCGCTCAATATCAAAATACTTGAGCAGAAGCATGCAGACATAAGGAAGTTAAACAAATATTGTATGAGCAAATATTATATTCCTTTACTGCTTTTTGACAAAGTCAAAATCAGATGTGTCACTCCTATAAACAATATTTTGCTGCTTTGGAGTAACATGACATAAAAGGTGATGTATTATGAGCCTTACTTCCTGAAAAACAGATTCTCAAACATATTTTGTAGCGTATTCTGCTCTTCCCATAATCTGTTTATTGCCTCAACATATGAGCTCAAATTAAGTTTATCTTTAAACTCGGGCTGTCAAATTAGATGCATTAACTCATGTGAATAATCACACTTTTTTGTATAAATGCAGATAAATCACGTTCTTTATGAGTTATCCGTACTGTACATGCTCCTTGATGGTTGCCTGACAGGCGGCGCAGGTTGTTATATGGTCAGTGATCAGGTCAATGGATACTGTATGTAAGTGCAGAGAGTGAGGAGACACATACTGGCTAATTTAACTCCAAAATACACCCTGACAGGACTTTTGATAAAACTGGTTCAAGAAAAATAAATGACGTGCATTTAAGAAAAACTTTAAAAAAAAATTCAAGTTTGACATTCTGACAATAAAACTGCATTTGTGTCAAATGAGCAAGAGATTACCAACCTGTGATTAATCATGATTAATTTAGAATACGTGTGATTAATCTGATTTTTAAAAATGAATCGTTTGACTAACTTACTTTAGCTAAGTAAGTTTAAAAATATATTTTTTTTATTTTTCTCAAACCTATGCACCACCAGAAGTTTCACTTTAAAAACCACTGAGGTATAGATCATACTGTACAATGATGTCTAATGAGATTTTGTATTAAAAAAACACAAAAAAATCAAACTTTTGATTAACTGTATTATACCGATTATTTAAAACCAAGGCTGACATATTGGGAAGTGTAAGAAAGTTGCACTAAAACAAAACAGATAAAGATAGTCATAATGAAATTATATTATTTAATTTAGAATAATTAAATCCAAACATTTAAACTAAACACTAAATTATACAAAATAAGTAAATGCCTGTTATTCTGAATTAAATAATTTCATTATGATTACATTTGTTATTATCTGTTTAGTTTAGGTATTTTCCCATTGTTTGTGTGTTTCGTTTCATTTAGGCACTTTAAGGGAATACTACAGTATATAAAGGCTGTTGGTAAGGGACCAGCATGCACCTGGGTTGTGGCGAAAAAATTTATTTTACCGGAATAGGAGAGGCACACGATCGTTGTTGCTTGCTTATTTTTGATGACGAAACCTTGTTTTTGTTTAAATTAGACTTTGTTTTGCACATTATGTTTTTCCCATCCACATACACAACAATCCGGTGCAGCAGTGGCCTTTTGATTTTCTTTTGGTGCAATGTTTATTTGAAAACTTCTATTTCGTTCGAGAAAGTTCTTACTTTAATATCTGATTTGAAACGGTCCACTGGGATACTTTGAAAGAAATATTGGACTACATGAGCCTACACTGCATGGGGGTTGTTTCCAAAAGTAACAGCTCTATTATTATAGTAGAAACAAACGACACCTGCGATGAGGTTGCGACTTGTCCAGTGTGTACCCCGCCTTCCGCCCGATTGTAGCTGAGATAGGCTCCAGCAACCCCAAAGGGAATAAGCGGTAGAAAATGGATGGATGGCAAACGACACCCCAAACCAATATGTGATGCCTCTATCCTCACATGTCCACATGCTTTCAGATGAACACGGTGTCAATGCTGGGTGACACCGTGTTCATCTGAAAGCATCCGCTATAACCACGGTGCTCTCCAACAGCCGTCTCGCTTGCAAGAAATATTGTTGTTTTGATGTGATTGAATTCACTGCACCTAGACAAGAGGTCATTCCGAGTCCTGCCGCAGCATCCGAATACACTGTAGATAATAAGCAACATAGGGAGAATAAAGGAGAGCATCAGGGTGAGGCAGCAGCGAGGTCACTTTGAGAAGCTGGATGAGAGCACAAGCCAAACAGCATCTCTGCATCCCCCCCACCCCATCCCCTATCCTCTGTCTCTGTATAATCCCCTCTGATCCACCAGTCATTGGAGGCCAGCCGTAACCCCGTGATCATTGTGCCCTAATCTGAGCCCTCGCCCCAGCCGCGGTCCACCTCCGACAGCAGCGTCCGGCTGCCAGCGTAGGAGTGGCAGGCTTAGTCTTTCTCCGGAGAGACAGCTAGAGGTTGTCTCTACATGGATGGGCACTTCGCAGCTCGGCGGGGGCGGGAGGAAGGGGCAACATAGCAGCTGCTCAGGACATATGGGCAGAATTCATTAAGTCTGGCAAAATGAGCCAATTGTCGAGGTGGCAAGAGTGAGCGTGTGTATGTCTAATAGAGAAAAAAACTTGCATTTGAGCTTGAATAATCGACAATATATAAATATTCAGAGCACAATTATCCTGTCCGATAGCTTCACCGGCAGGAATTACACGCGGAGATTCAAGGCCTAGCAAGTAAAACAACTGATGGGCAGTGTTAGATGCATAGACCGTGTGTCCTTGAGGTCTTTTGCTGTGCATCCTCAAATGTCATGAGCACTGTGTGTCTCAAAAATAAACTTAATCACAATCTGTAAATGTTACAACTGTTTCCCTAATAGATCTGTGTGCACGTTAGAGCCCCGCATTGAAATTCACACACATGAACCCGACCAAAGACTAAACGGAATGCTGATAGACACACGCAGCCAGCTCATGTTCAACACGCAGTACACAATGCATTTCAGCAATTACACACAATTCAGCACGGACATGCCACAGCAAATGTTGACGTCCTTGAACCTGCTTTGTCCTCATTCTTTTCTTTACCCTCACTTTAAAGAGCAGTGTGAAAAGGAGCCAACTTACATCCATTTCTGTCCATCCAATAAAAAAGGTCTAATGTATGCTAATCCGCCTGGTGTCAATAGGAACTGTGTTCAATGAATTTGAGATAGTAGTGAAGAAAGGGTTGCTGCTATCGAAGAGCTGCAAGATAAAGTAAATGGCACAGTCAATAACAATAAGGTTGTGGGTCTTAATGAGGAATGTTCATTTAAACACAATCAACTGGATTTCAGCTTAGCTCATTATCAACCTTGGACTTGTATCAGCGTGTTGATTATGCTGTTTTGTTTTGTTTGTTTTGTTTTTGATCTCAGAGGGACTTTTCAAATTAAATCTAGTTCCCTTGTGATGATGATGTAAGTTAAAACCTACTCAAAGTCAGGGTCACACAAGGCAGCAGTGAACTTTATGTAGTGAATACAAAAAAATGTACACTATTTAGGAAATATAAACTGTACACTATAATATAAGTTGATGATTCCATTTCCCACTGGAGCCATTCAGACCAGATATTTTGCTCATGTTGTAGGTTATGAAGCTTGCTCTTCACTCTCTCCCTGATCCCATTCCATAAGCAGCTCCGAGGACACCTCTGTAAACAGATGATCCCAGTCCCAGAGCACATCTTCCTGCAGAGCAGCCAAAGAACAATTGGGGGCAGGCAGAGGTGCACCAAGAAAGAGAAGACGGAGAGCAGAAGGAGTACAGAGAGGAGAAGGAGCACAGAGAGAAGGGGGGAAGCAGAGGGTATTAATGTACACATCATAAATCTTGATTACCTGGGAGGAAGAGTGGCAACCTCCCCTGATGCTCTGGACAACAGCTGGACTGTTCTTTGCTAGAAGCTCAGAGGCAATATTTAGTAAAAAAAAAAATCACTCACCTCTTTCACCTCTTGCTCTGGTGCTAGAACCTTTGTGAGGAGCTTCAAGTCGATTTCGCCATCCTAAAGAGAGAAACCGTAAATGTGTTTGCTAAACTAAAACAGACACACCTTTATAAGTCAAGATAATAAAATATAAAACATAAAAGTGGTTAACTTACTAGAGTCTGGAATGCAGAATAATATTTCAGATCATTGTCCAGGTCTCTGTAGGTCATCACCCGGTTGACTTGAACGCTAATTTTTAGAGGACATAAAGTGGGAAAAAAATATTTTAGTCGGAACACATTCAGTCTAGTGCAAAACAGGAGTGATAAGTTGGTGGGCTTGAAGACTTCAAGCAAAGACAACAGAAATCAGGAGACTTTGGTTGCCAAGTGGTAAACGCCTCAAATTGAAACCCAGCTGCTTATCTGCGGGTCGGAATTAAGTGAGGGGGTTCTCAAAGTGGTCGGGGCCTAGCGGCGCATGCCAGTCCTACTTATTGCACATTACACGCTACATTGCCCCTGCAATGAGTTCAATGTGGATATTATCTCGCACAGAGAGCAAGCCCCAGTCTAATAACCTCCAGCGCTGTCATAGCCTCGCTACATATTCGACACATGTCGCAGTGCCTCTCACTGCCCTGTAAATCAAAGGGCCCACTTGGTAAGGCCTGGGTAACAGAGTTGCATACGTCACACCTATCGGCCCATCTCAGCCAGAAAAAGTGAACTTTGTGGCAATTGCAAAAATGGAGGTGAACATTACAGTGTTATTTACCACTCCCATTGTCTCCGGTGAATGGATAGAAAATAGAACCAAACCTGGTTAATAGACCTACCTCGGGGGAGCTGCTACTTGCATGTTAAGATCATCTTCTTGCACTTCATCCAGATCTGGAATAACAGGAATATCTAAAAACAAATCAAGACACCATTAGAGTTATGCTTCTGCAGTGACAGAATGACACAATAAATTAAAATAAATGAATGTGGGGTTTTTTGTGTGTCTCAATGGGCACTTCCTCCCCTCCTTCTCTCCCGCCGCATCCTCAGAAGAGCTGTCCTGTCACAATAGCCATGCGGACATGAATATTCAGGAGTGAGGCGGCAGTGCTTCCCGCTGTGAGCTGGGCGCTGGCCGGGGGCTCCCCAGAAAGCACCCCCTGCTACCCTGGCATTTGGGCCCTGTCAGTGCTGCCCACCCCCAGGACCTGCAGTGGCCGGTGGGCCGACCTCCATGTCCACTCTGCCACTCCGACTGCGGCGGCGTCCAGCCATGTGCAAGAGTATTTGCTAGTGGGCCCATCTGTGTGGGGTCGGATGTCACCGCACGGCCTGGCAGGAGCTGTGGCGCTGAGAGCTGCCAGCCCGCTGCTCAAACAGTGGGAACCCACTTTAATTGGCAAAACGCAACAGGAGAGAAGATGGCTCTACTCCCAAGAAGGACAGGGCAAACTTTCAAAACATTGGGCTTGGACATTTGTTGGAACAAGAAGATATGAGTAAAGATAATGAGACGTGCAGAAAGACAAGAGGGGAAACGAGCACACTAATAAATGCCTAAAAAATGTTGCAATGTCATCAGGAGCGCCTCAGTGGGCATTGACAAGTATTACAATTGTACAATTTGCAACAACAGATGATAGACTATATTTAGTTATGTAATATGTTTAGTTTTGGTCAGATCTCCCCTTTTAAAAGGCAAAGTCCTCCCAGGTTTATTTGTTCTAATGGCTTGTATGGCTTGTTTAAGGCGAGGACTCTACAATTGAAGATTAATAATTTATTCTACGAATTGAGTATAAACAGTAGCAATACCAGTGCTGGAGAGAGGAATGTGCCCTACAAAGTCTAACACGTTCTCTCTCAATGGTCTGTCTGCTCACATGCTTTTGTCCTCCTTTCTGCCCATCCCTGGCGATGTCTAGACGTCATCCAATGAAACCAAAAGTTAAGCTAAGCATGTTTTTTGGACACACACATATATTTGTCCACTTCCGCTTTGACTCGTACCTGGCACCTCTTCTTACCATCGATACCAAATAAGATACTGTGTGTGTGTATTTGTAAAGACAAAAACACAGGATGTACTTGTGTATTTTGTCGTTGAACAGAATGAAGTAACGAGAGATTGAGACTCCCTATGCATACCACTCTGTTTTAAGTTGGAAAATATTCCCCTAACAGTTTCAATACTGTCACAACTGTGAGGAACTTGCATCGCTGCGGTAGTTGTGACTTCAAGATGCAGGAAACATGAGAACAACGAGCAAGTAAGACTCTTAATATACTCAACCAAGAGCGAAGCAGTCATGCATACAAAAGGTCCTTAACACAGTCAATCCTTGAGCCCTGACGGACAGGTGTGGCAGGCATAAATAGCAGCCTGATTGGCAACTGCAACCAGGTGTGCCAGGCTGCCAATCAGGGACAGGTGAGGGAAACAAGTGCTCAGGGAGACATGCAGGAAGTGGAACAAAAATAAGAGCGCTGACAGGAAATAAACATCAACTAAGGAAACATAACCAGACATGAAGTCACAGATTGTCACAACAACACTTCCCTATTGCATTGTCAGTTTTGTTTGACAATGTCGGAATGATATTGATTTAATAAAATAGTTTTAGTATAGTTTGTTGCATTTTTTCCCCATTTTGCCACACTTGTTGTGTAACTTATAGAAAATTAACCAAATTATGAGAAAGAGCTCAATATGATGACACAAAACAGAGTGTTAGAATATTACCAACCTGACATTTGGTTATTATTAACTTTGGAAAGAAAAAAAATATATATTTGTATTGATGCTCATTAGATTACATGTGTACCTAATATTGTGGTAGTTGGGGGTGTCAACAATGGGCAATGTTGATTCCCTGAGTAATGTTTTCTGAATGGGCCAGCAGGGTGAACATGTTTATTAGCTCACTCCAGTCAAACATTGACAAGTAGGAAAGGAAGAGCAGTGAAATTGTGAGCTGCACTGCACGAAGATGGCTGTCAGTAATCTCCAGCCACAGTACTGCAGCCTGGGGGCAAAGTCGATAGAGAAGCTAAACAGAGGAAAAGGAGGAGGATATGGAAGCATGCAGCTGGTGTGAGGAAGTATCCTGGCATCTATGTCACAGCTGCTTCAGAATATCTCTGCAAAGCAAAGATTGATCACTGGTCCAACAGTGCATTTTAGTAGTCCATAAAGGTGACTCAGAGCGAGAGGAATACAAGGCTTTTGATTCTGAACATAATTCTCAGCTGAAGAATCTTTAAGACAACTTCAAAAGTGGTAACTTTCTTCAAGATAAGTGAGCGCCCCCTACCTTGATAACTTATTCCTTTCCCTTTTTTAATTAAACTAAATTAAAAATGCCAGGCTCGTTTAGCCACTGACAAGATTCATCTGTGTTTCTGATATCAAAATAAATGCAGGCGCGGGTATTTCATATTCATGAGACCCCGGTGACACTTTGTCCTCTCATTTACAAAGCACAGCGTTCAGCAGAATCCGTCCCCCCTGGACCCCCAATCAAATTTAATGGTCTTAGTGCAATGACATCAAAAAGCCTCGCCATCCGGCTCCTTTCAAATAGCATCCTGGCCGGTCTTTCTGTCCACACGCACCCTGACACCACTTCAGCCAGTAACGTGCTTTACGAACGTTTTGAAGCATTCTGTGACCACTATGTCAAGTCTTATAAACTTGAAAGGGACAACTTTTTGAAATAGAGCTCCACAAAATATTTACTGTGGAGGTCAAGGAGGACAGCAGCCCAGGTAAGCACCATCATGAAGAGCTGTTTCTCCTCACCGCCATGCCTCATGTCTACTGTATACACAGTGCCTCGCCTGGGCCAGACACAACACATCAAGGTGGCTTTAATTTGGCAGCAAGCAACCCACACAAGTCCTTATTACATGGCCAGCTTTTTCATTGAAATATGTAAACATGAAGGTGGCATTATTTGTTGTGAATGTAGACAAGCTCCCCCGGGACAAACTTCAGTTAGCGACTTTGAGCAGGACGTCTCGCCACATCAGCCTGGCCTCTAATAAAGGACGTAGGGGTCCAGTCAAACGATCAGCCAGGCATGGAATCCATTTTGAAAAGGGTTATGGGACGATATTCAACACATCAGCGGTTCAGTGCAAGACAGTGAGACATGAAACAGATGAGTGGGTTTGCAGTAGCGCTGCTATTTTAGGTAACCATCGGGGAGCTGGGAGAGCAGCTGATGGGGCGATGTGAACCAGGACCCGGGCTCCCCTCTGTTTCCCAGCTAGTAGCCAGTGGACATATCGGATAAGCGTAGGGGACGTATAATCAAGATCGTAGTGGCTATCTCTCTACCCCCAGCACTGTAATTTCCAATGCCCCTGCCTCTGGCTTAGTTTGAAGAGCTCTCCCTCCACAGAGAAATCATCTTTCTGCCGGTATTAAGCACAAAAGAACAGAATCTCTCCAATTTAACTGACCGTTTTTGATTGTGATTTGTCACTAGGCAGTGACAAGGAATGTTCAGTTGTTTTATTATGACTAAAGGGGCTGTTAGCAACCTTTACACAACTGCCTAGCTGTCCAAAGTGTTGAGCATAAACTACTCCCTACGTAATTTAGGCCCATGCACCCACCCACACACACACACACATACACACACACACACATTATTTTTGCATGTAGTCAGCTTATAATTGTGATTTGGCAGAGTTTAGCTACCAACAATGGCTATTACTGAATGTATAGTCTGTCATAACAACACTCTGGGACTGCTTTTCTGTGTGTCCATGCGATCCGGTCATGTGAGTGTGAACGCCAGACGAATTACTCAGGCCGACAAACAATTTTTATGCAATATAATTAGTAATTATCAAAATTATAGAGACATTTAAAAAAATAAATATGTTCTGATAAACCACTAATGGTAACATAGGCCAGCAAGAGGTGTTGTTATGTTTTTTTGGTTTGAAAAATGTAGCTTTGAGCAAGTTGCAAAAATGTTATACTCTTAAATGTTATAGTTACAACAACAACAACCACATAAAGGTGTTGAGTTATATATATATAACTAGAAAAATGTATATCTAGATATTCTATAATTACATTCTATTGTATAGATTAGGGGTGCCCATTATGTCGTTTGCGAGCTATCGGTTGGAGGTGATGCCGGTCGATCGGCAGGCATTAAGAAAATTGGTTGTCATACACGGCAATCGAGCGTCTTGTGAGATGACCGCTAGCTATTGTGAGCTCAGTATAAAGAAAAAAATGATAGGCAGAAACGTGAGGAACACTTTTTATTAGGGTTGTCAAAGAAATCTATTTTCGAATGAATAGCAATTTTTTATTTGTAACGATTCTAGATTGATTTGGTTTTTTTGTTTGTTTTAAATCTGTACCTTCCACCCAGGCAAATCATATTGTTGATGAAGATGCCCATATTTGTTATTTGTATTTGACTTTATTAAATATTTTGGTAGAATTTTATGAAACAAAACCAGTTTTCTTTTAAGTAATATATACATTTATCAGAGCTGTTTATTTTATAGAAGAATGCAGTTAATCATAGAACTGGCAACCAATGTTATTAAAAAAAGTACTGATTTTGAACATAGAATCATTTTGAATCGAGAATCATTAGCCCCAAGAGTCAAATTGAATTGTGTGGTGCCCAAAGATTCAAAGCCCTACTTTTTATTTTAACACAGACTCTCTCTCTCAAACACTTGCTGTCAAAAGTCTAAACACAAACTGGCCAGTTCCTGTCTTCACAATAAAAGGGCTGCTCCATTCTGCCTGCTTTAACAAAATAAGTGTCTCAAATTACTAGTGCACACAAGCTAGCGAGCTCGGAGTTAGCCTCCTATTTCTTATAAAGCGTATAAAAACGAGTATGGGAGCTGGGCAAATAAGAGGCAAAAAAAACAACCACTTTCATGTCATACTGGAAATAAATTACTTTTTTTCCCCTCCACAATGTAAATTCAAAGTTGTGGAACTTATCAGCTGCTACTATAAATATTGTCTGATTCGAATCAATGCAAGTCATTATAATAAGGTAATACACCAACATATATTGTCTTCACAAAAGACGGGAATCTAAATGAAGTTCACATGTTAAGAAAAAAAAAAAATTATATATATATATATATATATATATATATATATATATATATATATATATATATATATATATATATATATATATATATATATATATATATATATATATATATATATATATATATATATATATATATAGTCAAGAAAATAAGTATTTGAACACCCTGCTATTTTGCAAGTTCTCCCACTTAGAAATCATGGAGGGGTCTGAAATTTTCATGGTAGGTGCATGTCCACTGTATGAGAGATAACCTAAAAAGAAAAATCCAGAAATCTCAATCTAAGATTTTTTAACAATTTATTTGTGTGATACAGGTGAAAATAAGTATTTGAACACCAACATTAATATTTGGTAGAGTAGCCTTTGTTTGCAATTACAGAGTTCAAACGTTTCCTGTAGTTCTTCACCAGGTTTGCACAGACTACAGGAGGGATTTTGGCCCACTCCTCCACACAGATCTTCTCTAGATCAGTCAGGTTTCTGGGCTGTCGCTGAGTAACACAGACTTTCAGCTCCCTCCAAAGATTTTCAATTGGTTTTAGGTCTGGAGACTGGCTAGGCCACTCCAGAACCTTGATATGGTTCTTACGAAGCCACTTCTTGGTTTTCCTGGCTGTGTGCTTTGGGTCATTGTCATGTTGGAAGATGCAGCCATGACTCATCTTCAATGATCTGACTGAGGG